>NC_048600.1:133665077-133835077 GCF_003668045.3 Cricetulus griseus
GGTCACTTGCTCCCACCTTAATGCTCCTGTATACACCGCTACAAGAGTTCCCACACCAGTTCTTACCCAGACATTGCTCTGGAGAACTCAATTAAGATAGACATCACTACAATGGAGCAACTGAATATACGAAAACTCCAGCAGAATTTATACTTAACAATGTATCAGAGAATTTGTTTTACATCAAAGTGACATGAGCATGGAAAACCCTGCTACCACAATGCAAAACATACAATAGAAATATGTTAAACAGGAAACATGGAGTAAGCCGGGCATGGTGACACATGCCTGTAATGACAGCTCTTGGGAGACAGAGGCAGAAAGATCACGAGTTCAAAGTCATCCTCAATTACAGTCTGAATCTGAGGCCAGCCTCACACACACAGGGGAGTTTAGGGAGAAGGTTCAGGGGCAACGACATTTGCTGTGCCTGCATGAGGGTCTGAATTTGAATCCCTAGAGCTCAAATGTTAGGCGCAGCTGTGCACACATCTGAAACCACAGCACTGTTCGGGGTGGGAATAAGAAGACTTCTGGGGCTTGATGACTGCCAGCCTTGCTCCGGCTTCAGCGAGAGAGCCTATCTCAAAGGAATAAAGTGGAGAGTTACAGAATAGGGCACCCAATATCCTCCCTTGCCCTCCACAACACATGAGTGTACACTACACACACATAACATACACACACACACACACACACACACACACACACATCACACACACACACACATCACACACACACACACACACACACACACACACACACACATACACACACACACACACACACACACACACACATCACACACACACACACATCACACACACACACACACATCACACACACACACACACCATACACACACACACCATACACACACCATACACACACACAACATAACATACACACACACACACACACACCATACACACACACCATACACACACCATACACACACACAACATAACATACACACACACACACACACACACACCACACACACACACACATCACACACCACACACACATCACACACACACACACACCATACACACACACACCATACACACACCATACACACACACAACATAACATACACACACACACAACACACACACACACACAACATACACACATCACACACACATCACACACACCACACACACACACATAACATACACACACACACAACATACACACATCACACACACACACACATACACACACAACACACACACATAACATACACACATCTCACACACACACACACACACATACACACACAACACACACACACACACACACACACACACACACACACACACACACAGTATGAACGTACACTCTACGCCCAACAGTCCCACAACAAATGCTCCTGATACTGACTTTTAGGAGAATGGTCTTTGAAGCAGGATCCATCATGGACAGTTGTTAGAATGTATCCTACCAGATACATTGAGACAGCACTGCAAGAAATGCGAGGCTTTGAAATCAGACAAAATGAGTTTGTTACACACTTACATAATCCACAGAACTAGAATCATCAAAATCATTTGTTGTTGATGCAGTTGTAGAAAACCAAGATTGGGGGCTGGCAAGATGGTTTGGGAAATGAAGACACTTTCCATCAAGTCTGATACTGAAACCAACATGGTAGAAGGAGAGAACTAATTCCTGCAGGTTGCAAGTTGCTATCTGACCTACACACACACACACACACACACACACACACACACACACACACACGGGACAGAAGCACACATACACCAAATAAATAAAATTTTTAAACAGAAAAGAAAACTGGGAAATGGCGAGATAACTCAGTAGTAAAGAATGCTAGCTGCTCTCCAGAGAACCTGGGTTCAACTCTCAGTACCCACATGTAGGCTCAAAGCTCTTTGAAACTCCAATGCTCCATTTCCTGGCAGGCACCAGACATACATGTGGTACACAGACATACATTCAGGCAAAACACCCACCCACACATGATAAAATAAACAAGTTTTTAAAAACAAAACATAAATTAGAACAGAGAATTTAGAAACTCACAAGAATTTATGGGTGGTACCCCCAGATTGGTGGGGAGACTATAGGTGACTTTAAAAATTACCTCTGAGCAATTGACTCTTTCTATGGAAAAGTCATAGATCTTTGCCATCATTAGACATGACAACATTTATTTCTCTTAATCCCAAATGTAGGACAGCTAGAATATAAAAAGAGAAATTAAGTAATATTAAAATTTTTTAACCCCAGCAGATAGGAGAAGGATCATTGTGAGCTCAAGGACAGCCTGGGATACAAAGTGAATTTGAAGCCAGCCTAGACTACAGAGTGAGAATCTGTCTGAGAAATAGAGAAGGAGGCAGGAAAAGTGGGGAGAGACAGAGAGACAGAGAGACAGAGAGAGAAGCTTGTAGCTGAATGTTTTTAACCCTCCTTGGGTCAGTAATAATTTCTAATCTAGTTTTCAGAACAATCCCTCATTCATCAGTGCACACACATACCCAAGAGACTGACCCCTATGCAGAGAGTCATGATGGGGGAATATCCTTCTGTATGCTGTGAATATATGTTTCTCTTATTGGTTGATGAATAAAGCTGTTTTGGCCAATAGCCAGGCAGGAAGTATAGGCGGGACTACCAAACTACAAGAATCCTGGGAAGAGGAAGGCAGAGAGTGAGTCGCTCGAGAGATGCCATGTAGCTACAGGAAGGTAGAATGCCCAGAAATCTCCTGGTAAGACAAGACCATGTGGAGATACATAGATTAATAGAAATGGGTTTGAAGGACTTTAGAATTAACAAAGAAATAACTTAGAAGAAAAACAAACCTCTCACCCTAAGAACAGGGAGACCTGACTTAGAAACCTAACCAAGGTCACAATGACCCGAGCCCCTGGAATTTCTTAGCTGGCAGAAATAACTCCCTTACAAGGCCACAAGACAACCTAACTAAATACCAAGAATTCCTAGAGGGCCACCCTGCCCTAGGGTCATGAAGATAAGAACAGACTATCCCACTGAGTCAGGAGACCATCCGGCCCCAAAGATAAGAGATCTCCAAAGGATCTGTGACTCTGGTCACGTACCCAAACCCCTAAAAGCCTATGGTTTTTCTCCTATAAAAGAAGCCTGCTTTAGAGGAACAAGACTTTTTCCTTTGTCTGTCGGACTGGGAGGCCCGTTTGCGCAAACGTCCCATAATAAACTTACCTCTTGTTTTTGCATCAGCTGGACTGGACATTGAGTGTTTTTGGGGGGATCGTCCGATTTGTAGAGACTCCTAGGTCCGAGGGTCTTTCAGGTTAATAATTAAGAGAGAGCTAGCCATTAAGAAGCCTGAGCCATCAGTCAAACAGTTTGTAATTAATATTAGCCTCTGTGTGTTTATTCGGGACTAAATGGCTGTGGGACTGGGTGTGACAGAAACTTCTGTCCACAGAGTCACCTGTCCTTCTGCTCCCAGTAGTGTAAATTGTGGTAGCCAAGGACTAGACACAAATGTTTGGTGACTGTGAATGAAATGTGATGCAGTCAAAAGTAGAATATTCTTTACTGTGAAATGACAGATTAAAATCTGTGTATTAACCCAAATGCGACTGCTATGAGAAGGGAGCTGGGAAGTATGGCAGTTAAAAGACACTTCAGGGCCTGCGAGATGGTCAGTGGGTAAAGATGAGCCACTCAAGTGAAAGCCTGGTGCTTGGCTCAATTCCCTGAGCCTATGAAAATGTGGAAGAAGAAAATCAATTTCACAAAGTTGTCCTCTGACCTCCACACATTCGCCCACACATACATCCATGGGCCCACACATACACACATGCAGGCACAATAATGATAATAAATGTTTTTAAAACATTGTTTAAAGGATATTTAGTATCTGAATATCTAATTTCATTAAAAACAACACAAAGAATGAGATGACTCAGTGGGTAAAGTTTAAGTTCAAGCCCCAGAGTTTGTATAAAGGTGGAAGGAAAGAACCAACTCTATACAACTGTCTTCTGAATTCTGCACATTCACCATGGTAGGCCAAGCCAGATAATAATGAATTAAATTAAATTATGTTTAAAAAGAGAGAGAGCACCACAGGTGTAGGTAAGCTGATGTCAACGTCCTGTGGATGAGACCAGTTGGGGACCAAGAAAGTTCCATTAGGAATGTCTTAAGGTCCAACCTCCCTCCAGTTTCAGTAAACAGGAGCTCCCAGGAGCTCCGGCCTACAATTGTACTGCAGGTGCGAGCAGTCTGCTATTATATAGCATGGCCTCAGTGTAGAATGCCTCCTAGTTTGCATCTCTACAGGATTAAGCATTTGAATAGGCCTGCACCTGGGCGGGAGGTTAGGTGTGTGAGTAAAATGTGAGGACAGTTAGGAGCTAGCGACTAGGAGAGGAAGGAGACAGAAATGGCCTCCTCGTGGCCATGGAAGAATGGTTAGAAAACAGCCAGGAAGATGCTCAATAAACAGGAGACTCCAGTTTTACAGCATGGAACTGAGAGCTCTCTAAAGATGACAAGATGCCTGTGTTTGGTCTTTATCGCCGTTGGGTTGCTAGGAGTTTCCAAGTCCACGCTCCCCCACTCAGGCCAAACCTCATGGCTGCCGTGGCTTGGGGCTGAGACAGGCCGGCCACAACATAGACCACTGGCTTCAAGATCAAATTTGCCGTCAATAGCTTAACCGGAAAGGAAACAACTTAAGAAAATGTGATTCTCTATAAATGACAAAACACAGTATTTTATGCATTTGGGGTTTTTTTTTTTTTTTTTTTTTTGCATAAAAGTAGTTGGAAATGTCAGGTGGTGGTGGCACAGGCCTTTAATCTCAGCCCTCAGGAGGCAAAGGTAAGTGAATCTCTGAGTTCAAGCTCAACCTGATCTATAAAGCAAGTTCCAGGCTACATAGAGAAACCCTGTCTTGAAAAACAAAACAAAAGAAACAAACAAACAAAAAAGAAGGTAGGTAGTTAGAAAAGGGATTCTAAAATCTGGGATGGCTATTGTGTTGATTTGGGAAGTGAGGGGTTTCTGGGAAAGATGTTCTTGTCTCCTTTTCACTTTTGAACCTTGTAGGATACGTTACTATTCAGACATCCAAACTTAAAATGAAGCACACTGGCTCGAAGTCATGTGGCATGGTGCTCTGCAGAACACTGTGGCAGTCACCCAAATTTCCAACTAGTTCTGTTTCACTGAAGCATTTTTTTCCCCAATACAGTGTCTCACTATGTGGCTCTCACTGTCCTGGAACCCACTCTATACCAGGCCAAAGCAAACATCTAATTAGGAAACACAAGCCTCAGATACTGCTTTGGTTCCTGGACAGACAGGTAGAATTTAGTCATGGGCCACAGGGATCTTGGAAAACTTTAAGTCAGGCAGTAACCACAGCCTACCAGGCAGAGACAGAAACTGAAGAAAGCCAGGCATGCTGGTGCCATCCTGTGGTTTCATTCCAGAGGTGGAGGAAGCACCATTGAGATTTCAGTGTCAGTCTCAGTTGTACAGCAAGTCTAAGGCTAGCCTGGACTACCCAAAGACACAATCTCAAAACAAACAGAATTCTTCAATTTGAAAATCACATTGGATTGTATCTTAACCGATGGGAGAAGGAGGTTTGGATCGGCCTTGGATGGGGACAGAGTGAAGGGACCAGCTCCCCATTTCAGCAGCCATAACAGCCGAATACATGCTTGTCTGACCTTGCCTTAGTGACTAAGTGGTCAGATGCCTGCCTCATGGCAAGGAACCAATCAGAAGTTAGCTGGTGGCACTATGCTTTACGGCTCTGGGTGTGCTTTACGGACAGGTGCACAGCAATGATGCACAGAGCATAGCAACCACCCTGGGAGGGCCTATGGGCCATAACAACCAGTTGACCAATCAACACAGGGCAAGCCCTCCAAGCCTGGAGCCACACAAATCCTGAGCCTGTGTGTACCCCTAGACACTCTCCTTAAGCTGCCCTACAAGATCTCTACGCAGATGCTTCCAGCTGTCTTTCCTAGCCAACCACCATGGCGGTTGGGTGAAAGACCCGAGCTAACATGGGGTTAGCTCATTAAACAACAATAAAGCCTCATGCAGTTTGCATCAAGCTTTCGAATCTGCCTGGTGATTGGGGTGACCAGGGTCCTGGGCTGAGATCCTGGAGGCCTGAGCTTTCCAGGCGTCTTACAAGAGTACACCTGGAGGACAGAGAACTAGCAAAGTGGAGTCTTGGGACATCCCTAAAGCTCTGGTATTCTGTAACCGAGCCCCATGAAAAGAAGAGAAAGGTTAGTGTAGAAAGCCTACTTAAAGAAATAGTGGCCCCAAACTCTCCTAATGTAGTAACTAAGCTCACACACTACCACCAGGCAGTAACTGAGCAGCAGAAAAAATCATCTTAAAGGTTTCAAAAGCATTTAGAACCGAGAATAGAGGGGTCTGAGAGATGACTCAGTGGTTAGGTGTACTTGCTGCTCTTGTTGAGACTGGGTTTGGTTTCCATAGCACTCACATCCAGCAGCCTACAACTTCAAGTAACTATAGCCCCAGGGGATCTGAAGTCCTCTTCCAGCCTCCAAGGCACCTGCAATCTTTCATGCATACATACCTATACATATTCACATATACGTAATTAAGAATAACAATGAAAAACTGCACATAGGGGCTGGAAAGATGGTTCAGCAGTTAAGAGTGCTGGCTACTCTTCCAGGGGACCCAAGGTCGGCTCCCAGAAGCCACACGGCAGCTCATAACCATCTATAACTACCAGTTCCAGGGAATCTGATGTCTTTTTCCGTCCTTTGTGGGCATCAGGCATGTGTGTGGTACATATATACTCATGCAAGCAAAACAAAAACAAAAACAAAATGCACATAGTGAAACAGCTCAGCGAATAGAGCTTTCCTAGAACACTTTAGGTACTAGACTCCATTCCAAGCACCAAAGAATAAAATAAAAAGTCAGCCAGGTGTGGTGATGCATGTCTTTAGCTATAGCACTTGGGAGGCAGAGGCAGGAAGATCTCTGTGAGTTCATGACCAACCTGGTCTACATAGTGAGTTCCAGGCTAGCCAAGGATACACAACGAGACCCTGTCTCAAAAAAAAAAAAAAAAAAAAAAAAAATATATATATATATATATATATATATATATATATATATAGACACTGGGTGGTGGCGCACGCCTTTAATCCCAGCACTCAGGAGGCAGAGGCTGGCGGATCTCTGTGAGTTCTACAAAGCTGGTCTACAAAGCTCTCTGGTCTACAAAGCTGAGTTTCAGGACAGTCAGAGCTGTTACACAAAGAAACCCTGTCTCAAAACAAAACAAAACAAAAAAAGGGAGAAAAAGACTGTATACATGTTTTCTTAGGCTAGTTATGGTTAGTTCAGGAACTGGATGAGCGAAGCACGACACTGCAGGTGGGAAAGCTGCAACTGTCTCGGGCAGGTGTTGCAAGTAGAGAAGAAGATGACGTTGGGCAGAGAGCGAACGAACCGTGGCACAGTAGCCATGCCCATCCGCAGGCTAGAGTCACACACCAGGGGAGAGAGGGATGATTCATGCAGCTAAGCTTCTAAAAGGATAGACTTCACTCAGGGTCACAAGTCTCTTCAGTTTGTTGGCTCTATGCTTGTGCCTGCAGATCTACACTCACTCAAGAGCCCCTTAGTCCATATTTCATGAAGTAAGAAGTGTGTTCAAGTTCCTGCAAGAAGCACACCAGGGGCCTCCTCAAGTAGATGTGATTTTGGGAGACAGCACAGGAAAGCTCTAGGCTCTGACCACTGCTGCTGGGCTTACACAAAGGCACTGTGACAGAGCTCCAGAGTTTCCTTAGAGACCTGAAGCCAGGTATGACAGTCATTTCTGAGGAGCTACTTGGAGGATCCTCAGAACATACTGCAGATGGCAGGTGCTACAAGGAAGTTTCCAGTGCCCCGTATTGCAGGCGAGAGCCTGCCACATGCAGAGCTGTTTCCAAGTGATGTCAGAGAGAACACTCGCAAATCAACATCCAGTTAACAAAGGTAACTAGTGAGGTGTGCCACCAAGATGTACACAGAATCTCAATCACATTAGAATAGTTTCCAGCCTGATGAATCATTCAATTAGCAAGTCTGGGGTAGCAGACAAGAACAATGAGACTCCAAGGACCAGCTCCAGGCATTAAGCCATCAGCACCCTCCCACCCTCCCACCCTCCCACACCCTCCATGATTCCCTACTGGCTGCATCCTGAGTTTAAAGACAGAATCAAGTGATTGATCAGCCCTGTTGTCACTGTGAGAACAGGACCCTAATGAAGAGCACAAAGCCAACACCTCCTGAGTAAGTCTAAACTCTGCTCTCCCCTGCTGCTTCTGTGCCCTGACCAGTCACCGTAACAACGGTCATCTGCTAACATGGATGGAAATGTCGGCCATGAGCAGCAGGCCCTCGAGGGTGAGCACGCCAGTAAGGTGTGAGAAATACTCCCTAAACACAACGGGACACGATGCAAGGCTCCTGCCTGTGGGTGTCAGTCTCTGTTGGTGGATCCAGCTTGACCTCACGAGCAGGGTGCTCCCCAACCCAGCATCGTCTCCCTAGGCTAAACCAAAGTAACATGAGCCCTGCAAGCCAGGGCTTGCTGACTCACTGACTCTGGAAGCTTCAGCAGTGAAACTCAAGTTGAAGAAAGCAAAGATGAGCCAGGTGGTGGTGGTGCATGCCTTTGATCCCAGCGCTCGGGAAGCAGAGAACTCTGAGTTGGAGGCCAGCCTGGTCCACAGAGCAAGTTCAAGGACAGCCAGGGCTACACAGAGAAACCTTGTCTCAGAAAAGCAAAGATGAACCACTACAAACATCAAAAGACCCAGGCAGAGCAAGCAGCAGCAGGAAGCATGGGCGGACACAGGATCGCTGCCCTGTTCTGACTCCTTATAAACTTCAGCCCACCCTCACAGACTGCAAACACCCTCCTAAGCCACAGTTACCATGCTCAAAGAAAATTGTGGCAGCAGACTATGGCACAGAAGGGGTGGCATTCCACTTTCTCATAGTATCTTGGCAGCCACCTGGCACTATGTTAGGTGAACTGCATGCTGGATAGGAGTCCTCACCTGCTGTCCACAGTACAGGGGAAGAGACCTTCATAGAGAAGATTAATGTCAGTGACTGGGTATAACTGACCTACAGGGGCTGAGAAATCCCTGCAGGGCTGAACTAACCAAGGCAGATAACTAGTTAGGAAGCAGAGAGGATAAGAGAAGTGAAATAGCTCCTCACTCTCTCTGCTCTGATTGCCATTTCTCACTGGCTGACACCCCAGGAGTTTTTACATAACGAACCAGACCACCTGCAAAATGACGGTACCCACTTTCTGAGAAACATCACAAATTACGTGGCTAATGAAGTATGTCCTATGGGACATACAGGTCTACATTTGACTTACATAGCAATAAGGGGCCCTTTAGCGAATGGGGTTGTTGGCCTTTGTGTTATTTTGAGGCAGTGTCATGCAGTCCAGACTGGACTCGATCTCTCTATGCAGCAGAAGGTGACCTTGAACTCCTGCTCCCACCTCCCAAGTGCTGGGGTTACAGGTACAAGCCATCTTGTCCAGTTTATAGGATGCTGGGGATTGGATCCAGGGCCCCACGCATGCCAGGCAAGCACTCTATCAACTGGGTCCCATCCCCTGCATGAGCGTTTTATCTCTAGTAGTACTCCCTTCTCCAGCAGCAAGCCTGTCCAGCGTACCTAAAACAGACTCTTCTTCAAGGGCAAAATTCTCTGGATAAGAAAAAGTATGCCAAGCCTGGCGGCTGTGGCACATGCCTTGAATTCTAGTACTGGGGAGGCAGAGGCAGGTGGGTTGATGTCTGAGTTCAAGGCCAGTCTGGTCTACAGAGTGAGTTCCAGGACAGCCAGGGCTACACAGAGAAACCCAGCCTTGAAAAAAATAAGAAGAAAAGAAGGAAGAAAAAGTATGCCAGAATAAACCCCCTGACGTCTAAACCTGGCTGCAGACCAAGCAACTTCAAAGCTCCCAAATCATATTCACGGTGACCGCTGGGGCTCCTCAGTACACTCCGTTCCTAACACCAACCCTCCTCAAGTGTCTTCAGCCTTCATCAATAAATTTTCTAGCTTTGCTTCCCTGACTCATCCTAAATTCTCTTCTGTACAGAGGACAAGGACACAAGTGATCCCCCAGGGCTTCCCTGCTTCAGGTAACAAGGTCTTAGTGAGGAGATAAAGAAAAAAAAAAAAAAGGAAAAAAAAAACTGTGATGGAAGGAGGACATCCTGTGGGGATACAGAGACCTGGGCCAGAGAAGCAACAAAAGGGACTCTTCGTTTACACAGTCCAATCAGAAAGGTTGTAAATGGATTTGGAAACAAGTACAGAACAAAGGATAGCACAAGGCCTGCGCCACTCCCCAGCAGCCACCACACTTTCTGTTCCAGCCCTAGACACCCAGGAAACAAAGTCTATTTCCTCAATTGTCTGAGTCGAATACCCCCTAGAAACCCAGGAAGAAGAGGTCTAAAATAGTGCACAGAGACTGCAGAGCAGATGCCTAGAACCCGCTTACCAAATGCTCACCTTGTCTACGTGTGCATGCCAGTACTCATCGTGAGCCGTCTGGGCTTCCGTACTATTGATTCGGGAGAAGAATGTGGGCTTTGTCAGATACAGCAAGGATGCACTGATGCCAAAAGCTTTGGCAATGGTGAGCTGGACCTTCTGCCGCACATCCCTGCAGAGGACACAATAGATCAATCTGATGTTTTTAGAAGTTTTAACTACTTCAAATGTTTTATATACTGAAACTGATTGGGATAGTCTTCACTTTTCCTCCTAATTGCAAATCCCCACTTAACTCCTACACAGGACAGAATATAGCAGACCTTTGGATAAAATCAGTATTTAGTGTTTTCCACCTTTAATTCTCTTTCATACCATCTGCAGGTGGCAATGTCTGCAAGGAGCATTCCTGTGTCTGGCAATGATCTTCAAGTTTTGTGTCTGCTATGCAGGCTCCTGGTTGTCCAGAGGTCCACAGTTGTCCAGGTCTATGTGTGGAGGGAAGACTGTGTAGAACGTGCTCTGCTCTCTGTGGCTTAGGGAGGTTTGTTCATGATGCTCAAGAGCATACAGCTCAGTTTTGCTTTCCTGTCACATTAGGTATCTTGCTGCTTGGGGTTTTTTGGGGAGAGGCATTGATTTTTTTTGTTTGGTTTCATTTGGTTTCGTTTGGGTATTTTGAGATGTGGTTTCACTGTGCAACCCTGGCTGTCCTGGAACTGACTCTGTAGACTAAGCTGGCCTTGAACTTAGAGATCTGCCTGTTGCTGCCTCCTGGGTGCTGGGATTAACGGCATGTGCCACCACTACCCAGCATTATTACTAATACTATTTTTCTCTCTTATAAATTGTGTAACTTACAATGTCAAAATATCACAGACACTTTCTATTTAAGCCAGTGTGTGCATACTGGGAATAAACAAGAATAAAAAACCTAGTGAGGGCAGGAGCACAGCTGGTCAGCTGGAGACAGTCGTGGGCTACGTCCCAAGTCTTGAAGGTAGCACAGAGCAGAGCTATGTGAAAGGTGGGACCCTCGGAAGTTACTGCAAAGCTCCTGACGGCTCCCTTCCATCTGCAGCATATTGTGCATTAAGTGACAACTCATTGTTGCCACTGCCAGGTACGCAGAGTTAGCCACGCCCTCCACGTGCTCTCTAGACCAGAACCTAGGCTTGGTTTCCTGGGATCATAATGAAGGTGAGATATCAGCTATGTTTCCAGGCAACATGGCTGATGATGAGATGAGTTTTTGATCATCAGAGATGGGCGGGCATAGGGCTACAAAGGGCAGCAGAAACTTGGTGCTCTCTGATGGCATGTTCAGTGTCTAGTAGGTGATAAAATTCAACACACACATGATTGCAAGTAAAGCCTGGAATTCTGAACACGATCAGAGTGCTGTACCAGTGCTCTTTCTGGTGAGTGATGTCACAGTGCGGTTAGGCAACATTAGTGATAGGTCTAACTACATAGATAGTGTATATAATCTCTCCCTGGACTATTTCCTATGCTATAACACTTGCCTTTTTAAAAATAATTTTATTTATTCTTATCTCATCAGTGCATCAGTGTTTTGTCTGCATGCATGTCTGAGTAAGGGTATTGGATCCTCTGGAACTGGAGTTACAGACAGTTGTGAACTGCCATGTGGGTTCTGAGAATTAAACCTGGATCCTGCTATGGAACAAGCTTTGTATACTATAAATATGTATTACTCTCATTGGTTAAAAAAGAGCTGACTGGCCTACAGCTGGGCAGGAGAGACTGGGTGGAGAGCCAGACCAGGAGAATTCTGGGAAGAAGTGATGTCGGAGGAGTCGCCAGGAGACGAAGAGGGAGTAAGACATGCTGAGGACAGGTAAAGCCACAAGCCATGTGGCAATCCACAGATTAATAGAAATGGGTAATTTAGGTTGTAAGAGCTAGTTAGTAATAAGCCTGAGCTATCGACCAAGCATTATAATTAATATTGAGTCTCCATGTCGGGGACTGGCAGGAAAGAAAAGCCCATCCACAGGGTCCTCTGGAAGAGCAACCAGTGCTCTTAACTTCTGAGCCATCTCTCCAGCCCCCTGTAATACACGTCTTAATAACCTTTAAATAAAAGCTTTACTTTAGAGAAATACCCCAGATAGGCAAGCTGCCTCTGGGTGAGCACTGGGCAAGAATCATGTGACTGGTGTTGGGCTGTAACCAATAGCAGGACATGTCTGCTACAGGACCAAGAGGGCTTAGAAAATATTAAAGGAAAGAAAATAAAAGTATTAGGGGAGCTGCCCATCTACCCAGAGACAAACTAGGCTTTGTCTGCATCCACAGGTCTCAGTCCCCACACAGGAGCCATTGCCCTGGCCTGATGTGACAGGACATCAGAGAGCCAATCGCAGCCCACTTTGCATATCTGGCCCCACTTGGCCCTTCTTGAACTTCATCTTCCTTACCTATATAACTGGAAGTCCTCCTCAGAGAAGATATTTTGTATTTTATCCCCAAAGTATCTGTGAAATAATAAATAACATTAGCAGATATAGCACGTTACTAATCTTTTCCTTGCCTTAAAAAAAAAATCCAGGGTCTCACTCTATAGCTCAGGCTGATCTGCAACTTGGGGTAATCCTCCTGCTTCAGATGACAGGTATGAACTACCACGCCCAGCTCCCTTGTTTCTTTTCATCAGTCTTTCCTAGCTAATCAGCAAGTCTCCAGAAGTAGAGTGGTCAAACCATGGGAGTTATTCCATTCCTACAGTAATCGCTAGGTTACAGAGAAGGACAGGGACAGGAAGTGAGAAGGCTGGGGAGGAAGAAAGGAAGACAGGAAGGAAGGGAGGGGAATCAGCATGACGACGATGAGGCTGAGAACTCTCTCAGGTGCCTCTCTAGCCCGTGAAGAAGATCACAGCTCCCTGAAACCCACTGGCCAGATGCCCACCTGCATCCTAAACTCTTCACTTCCCCCAGCCTCTCACCTGTACAGGTTCACAAAATGTTTCCCAACAGACAGGGCCCCAGAGTGCAAGTCCAGGATAGATGCCTGAAAAAAAGACGTTATGTGTGTAAAACAAGTGATGGTCACTCTAGCGGCCAAACTTGAGCCCCTGTTACCACAATCCATTGTATAAACATTCTTCTCTCTCTCTCTCTCTCTCTCTCTCTCTCTCTCTCTCTCTCTCTCTCTCTCTCTCTCTCTCTCTCTCTGTCCAGAAAGGAAAACAAACTTTTTACACTAACACTTTCAGAAAGAGTTCCCAGACACACTCCCTAGACACATTTGGGGATGCTTATGGCGAGTTACAGCTCACCCTACTGACTTCCACTTTGCCAAGGTAAAAATTACACACATGATTCTGTCCATGTGTGGAGTGTGCAGTGTTGTGTAAGTGTACACTTGTGCACGTACACCAACTACACCCTTTTGTGATCCCTCTCTGCTCGATGCCTTTCTCTGCCAGCCCATCCTGGACACCTGAAGCTCTATGTTCCATTGGAAGTGTGTGTCAAACCTGATGGCCTATCCCTGTGATGGCCTTGGGTTTTTCTGTGCACACTGGCCACAGATGCATGTGGCACATTCTTGGGAGGCTCCCAGTTAAACACTTTATGTGGAACTATGCATTGGTAACTTTCAAGAAACTGCTAAAATGTTTTCTGACCGTCACGGCCTACCTCTTTCCCTATATTCCAGGAGGAAAGCAGCCACCAAAATGGACCATTTTACCTCACTCATGGTCAGTAGTAACATACGCCAGGCCTCTTTCCTTATTCCCATAGTTACTTAGCTAAGGTGTGGACACAACATGGGCTTACTCAATGTTTACTAAACTTATGGGGTTGGTGATTTAGCTCAACCCCATAAGAATTTTTCTTTCTTTCTTTCTTTCTTTCTTTCTTTCTTTCTTTCTTTCTTTCTTTCTTTTTTTTTTTTGTTTTTGTTTTTTTCGAGACAGGGTTTCTCTGTGGCTTTGGAGGCTGTCCTGGAACTAGCTCTTGTAGACCAGGCTGATCTCGAACTCACAGAGATCCACCTGCCTCTGCCTCCCGAGTGCTGGGTGCTTGCTTGTTTTTCAAAACAGGGTTTTTCTGTAGCTTTGGAGGCTGTCCTGGAACTCACTCAGTAGATCAGGCTGGCCTGGAACTCACAGAGATCCGCCTGCCTCTGCCTCTGCCTCCCGAGTGCTGGGATTAAAGGTATGAGCCACCACCATCCAGTCTTTGGCTCTCTCTTGTACAGATACCTGTCCTTGGATTTGGGGCTCCTGAGGAGGACTTTCCTTCACTTACACCTACAAAAATCCCATTTCCAAATTACATTACAGGTGCCACCTGGCCACCAGGCTTCTGACTCCTTTGTCAGCTCCCTCCCTCTCCCCTTCTCTCACTCCTTCCCCTTTCTCCCTGTCTCTATCCAGAGTGTCTAAAGTGCCAGTGTGACCTGAAGCCAGGCAGCCTATGACAGCCTGAAGAGATGGCCATGATGACTTAAAACACATTCTTCCCAAGAGAGATATATTTTGTGCCCACCAGGCAAAAGGAACACCAGCTGCTGTCTGAGAAACATCATGGATGGATCAGCCCACAGCTGTTCTGGGAAACAGAGGGGACCCTGTGTGTCCAACACTTTCTCCTTCCCTTCCATGGAGAGCAAATTTAAAATTATCAAGAAAATGGGAACAGACACCATGTCAACTCACCCCTCCATCCGATCCACCTAGGGAGAGCCCCTTCTCTGCTATTCTGTGGGGGATAAAGTCAAAATTTAGTTGATAGCATTATCCATAAAGCATCTAAGCAAAACATCAATCAGTGTAATAGTGCCTGCTCTGTAGGTTCTGCTGGTTTAACATTTACGATGGAAACAAACATAGAAACTCAAAACTGCAACTTTCAAAGCTGAGGATCCATCATCCTCTTGGTATTGACACATGGCCTGTTTGGAAAGCACTGGCCTAACTCCTGACAATGATAGCAAGTGACTTCTTCATTTGTCTGTGACCTGACAGCTCCCAGGTGATCACAGCTCAGACTGTGGAAGAACCATAGCAGCCCAGAGAGGACCACCGTACTGAGGAGCAAGCAGCTTTGACAAGGCCACCCAGGAGCACTCCCTCCTCAGCAAAGCATTGTTACCCTCAGGTATGGCAGGCAGCGATATAGGATAGGGTAGGGAGGAGGATACAGAGGACAGGCTCCCGGCTGGGCACCACAGCAGGAGCAGCGTGAGGACGGAGGACAATGGGGCGCAGGGCAAATGAAGAGTCACACGCGGGCTCTGGACAGCTCGTCAGAAATCCCCACACGAAGAAAACCCCAGCACGCGGTGCTTCTGAACTAGCACTCATGCACCACAGCGAGACGCAGTATCATCTAGAGGTTGTCAGCTGGGGCTGGAAGAGGCCTTGTTCACACAGCACAGTAAGCTTCCTGGAGGGGAGGCTGGGCTCCAGACTACTCAGTCAGCAGAAACACTACTAAGGCCATATCATTTCTTCAAGGAGGGAGGAAACAGGAAGCCTGCCCTTTGACCCCCCCCCCCCTCCAAAACCTTGGGGATGATCCACAGAACTATGAGGGTTCTCTCCACTCTGTTGCCGCCCTGGCTCACACCCTATTCACTGCTATACCCGCTTCATGGATGCCCTGGGCAAAGCACAGAGATGGGTAAGTACCTGCGAATCTGCTCGGCCTCCTCCCTGGTGATCACCATGTCAGTGACACCTCTGCCACACTTCCTGGGGGTGCAGCCTGGAGGGTGAGAGTCAAGGAGAAATGCTGACAGCCAAAGCCACGGTGCCCTCCCCGTGACTAGAGGGCCACTTTGGCTAATACACCTAGTTAAAAGTCAACTTCAGATAAACAGTGGTAACTGTAAAAAAATTTGGTGGAGGGGGGGGGTTGTTGAGACAGGGTTTCTCTGTGGCTTTGGAGGCTGTCCTGGAATTAGCTCTTGTAGACCAGGCTGGTCTTGAACTCACAGAGATCCGCCTGCCTTTGCCTCCTGAGTGCTGGGATTAAAGGTGTGCGCCACCACGGCTTTGCCTGTAAAAAAACTTTTTTTAACTGACTCTTATTTTATGTATACATTTGTCTGTGTGAGGGTTTCAGATCCCCTGGAACTGGATGCTGAGAACTGCAGCCAGTGCTCTTAACCACCAAGCCATTTCTCCAGCCCCTAACAGTGGTAACTTTTTTGCCAGAACTGTGTACAACCTATGTACAACCTCAGAGCTTACATCTCCCCACCAGGTGTCCTGGGATTCCCACATACCTATACCACTTACTGCTCCCAAAGCCTGGGAAAACAAGAAAGCCTCCAGACATTGCATTGGCATTTTGGTTTTTGCTTTGTCTTGTTTGTTAGAAACATAGTCTCAGGGACTGGAGAGATGGCTCAGTGGTTAAGAGCACCAACAGCTCTTCCAGAGGACCCGAGTTCAATTCCCAGCAACAACATGGTGGCTCACAACCATCTGTAATGGGATCTGGTGCCTTCTTCCGGTGTGCAAGCATGCATGCAGATAACTGTATACATAATAAATAAATAAAATCTTATATAAAAAAAAGAAACATGGTCTCACTATGTAGTTCAGGATGCCTGAAATCTCAAATTTGAGAACTTCTTGCCTCAGCCTCCTGAGTTCTGAGATTACAGGCCTATGCTAGCATGCTAATTGTTTGGCAACATCTTGCTGGCTGGTTTTAGCACTATTTTTTTTTTTTTTTTTAGATTTTATTTATTCATTATGTATACAACATTCTGCTTCCATGTATATCTGCACACCAGAAGAGGGCACCAGATCTCGTAACGGATGGTTGTGAGCCACCATGTGATTGCTGGGAAATGAACTCAGGACCTCTGGAAGCACAGTCAGTGCTCTAAACCTCTGAGCATTCTCTCCAGCCCCGGTTTGAGCCCTGTTACATACCCACTGGAAAGTTCCAGCACAGCCCAAGCTGAACCTGTTATTCTGGTCGCTGTCCCTCTCCAGGCCACAGCATCTGTCTGCCATACTTATCTCGAAATCTCCTTCCACCTCTGTGTCAAGTACAGACAGTGAGAGGAAGGAAGGTGAGTGCGATTGGTCAGGCTTGTGGGAGAGACGGCCAAGATGGAATAGAGCATAAGTTCCTGTATCCTGGTGGCAAAGGGTCAGTTCCCTTGCCCCAAGTAAGCTGTGTAATGAATGCTCTTACTGATTCGATGGGACTGTAAACTCTGGAGATCTTCCTGCAAGATATGCAAATCCTGGGAAACTGCCATTTATAGTGTGTGTGTGTGTGTGTGTGTGTGTGTTGTAAATTATGATGTCTGAAGGAAAAAGTCATAGGGCAGAATATCCAACACAACAGAAACATGCTTATTTTACTGACTGCTAAAGGAGAAAACGATACACCCTTTGTCCTGGGTCACCCAGTCCACAAAGCACTCCCTGCCATCTCCCATGTGGCTGAGTGCTGAGTTTTTGTGCATCACAACAGTGCCCCCTTGTGGAAGGACATAGATTGTCTTCTTCATTCAAGTCCAGAACTTTACTTTGAGTGAAAAGTGAACCATCCTGCTGTGGAATATTTGTTTAATGATGCAAAGATGTGCTGCATTCTTTCATGTTGCATTTGTTTAACTCTGTAAAGCTGTGTTACTTTGCCTGTCTAAAACACCTGATTGGTCTAATAAAAAGCTGATCAGCCAATAGGTAGGCAGGAGAGCGACAGGTGGGGCTGGCAGGCAGAGAGAATAAATAAGAGAAAAAGGGAAAATGAAAAAGAGTGAGAAAAGGAGGAGAGGAGGACACCAAGGGCCAGCCATCCAGCACACAGCCAGCCACAGCGTACGAGGTAAAGGAAGGTATATAGAATAGAGACAGGTAAAAGGCAAAATGTAGACGAGAAATGGATTGATTTAAGTTAAGAAAAGCTGGCTAAAAATAAGCCAGGCTAAGGCTAGGCATTCATAAGTACGAATAAGTCTCCATGTATTTATTTGGGAGCTAGATGGTGGGCTCCCAAAGAGCAAAGAGTAAATATATATATATCAATCATCCTATGGTTTACTTAGAGCCAGGCCCTGCTGTGTAATAATCCTTCTGTACACTCTGAATTATGTTGTAATTGTTTAATAAAGAAGCCGGCTGGCCAGTAGCTGGACAGGATAAGGTTAAATGGGAAAGCCAGACTAAAGACACTGGGAAGAAGAAGGGTGGAGTCAGAGGAGTCGCCAGGAGATTCAGAGGGAGCAAAGACATGCTGGAAGACAGGTAAAGCCCTGAGCCACATGGCAATATGTAGATTAACAGAAATGGGTTCCTTTAAGTTGTAAGAGTTAGCTAGTAACAAACCTAAGCTATTGGCCAAACATTTACAATTAATAATGAGTCTCCTTGGGAACTGGCAGGGGAAAGAAAAGTTTGCCTATGAGGCCCAAATGCTACATTTGAGAAACAGAATGTGTCTGGGTGATACAGAATGTTCAGGAAAACAGCAGCCCAAGGACCTGCACCCCACCCCATTCACCCAGCCCAGGGGTGTGTGCCCTCCAGGGTGCTGACTGTCCTCACTTGGCCCTGTGGCCTGACACTGTGGTTCCTCCTCTGTTTCCTTAGGGCTCCAGCCTATAACCAGCTGGCTGCTCCTTCCTGCCTCAACCAGTGCCATTGGTGGAGCTGCAGAGTTACCACCTGGGATGGCATCTTCTCATCTTCACATCTTCTGGGCGTTCCTTACCATCACATTTGTGGTCTCCCTCTTATCATCCTCATCTTCCTAGAACTTTTTTTTTTACATTTATTATTTTATGTGTATGGATACATGATACTCGAGTGGAGGTCAGGGTTGGGTCTTCTTACTCAACCACTGATGGGAGCGGATTCTCTTCTACCATGTGGATTCAGGGTACTGAATGCAGGTCTTCTGGCTTGGTGTTGTGTACTTCCCACTGCCCAGGCTTCTTGCTGGCCCGCTCTCACTTCCTACCCCTGTTACTTCTCTGAATGCAGCCTCTGCACACACAGGCTTGCTAAGGTGCTGTCTACACCAGAGTGGCACTGGAGGCTGACCCTGAAGCATCTTTACTCTCCAATCCAGTGTAGGTAGATGGGGTGGGGTGCAGGCCTCCCTGGGCTGCTGTTTTCCTGAACATTCTGTATCACCCAGACACATTCCGTCTCCCTGCCTGGGAAGGGAAAGTTTGTCTCTGCCCAAACATAACATTTTCAACTGATCCCAGTTGTAGCAAAAAGCAATGCTGAGTTTCATTTCTGTCATTTTGTGTGTATTTGTGTGTAGGTATGTGCATCTGATTGCAGAAGGAGGAGGGATTGGCTCTCCTCAAGGTGGAGTTACAGGTAGTTGTGAGCTGCCTGCCAAGGGTGCTAGGAACTGCACTAGGGTCCTCTGGAGAAGCAACAAGTCTTCTCAAATACCCCCATCTTTCCAGCTCCCTATCATTCACTCTTTTGTGTGTGTATGGGGTCAAGACAGGGTTTCTCTGTGTAACAGTCCTGGCTGTCCTGGAACTTTCTTTGTAGACCAAGCTGACCTTGAACTCACAGAGATCAGCCTGCCTCTGCCTCTTGAATGCTGGGATTAAAGGTGTGTACCACCACCGAGCTTGAGAAGCCTGTGGCACATACCTTCAAATCTTCGGTGACCATCATAGTCCTCAGAGCAGGGAACCTCAATGAACCTGCCTTCTAGGACCTCACCTCGACGGGCCAAGACTTCAGCAACATCGTCATCAATCCCCAGACTACTCCAGAGCAGGAATGTGATCAGAGCAAGACCTACTCCAAGGGCCACAGTCCTTAGCCATGTCCTCTGTGCCTCCCGAGGCAGCCGGTCCTTCTTGGTGCTGAGAATAGAAAACATAACCACTGGATGCAACAGCTATCATACTAAGCATGCCAATCAAAACCACAAGATGTTCACACTGGATGCCACCAGCCTTGGGCTGTGCCTACACTGACCTCTGATCAACGTGGGTGGACCCCCATCAATCCTGAGATATTGCAGGTACTCGTGGGCTGACGATGAAGCAGGTGGAGGGAAACAAGGGCTTATACCTCCATCCCAACCCTAACCACTCAGGCAGTATGTGGCCTTGTCATCTCTGATTAGACAGGGCTGAACATGGGCTTCAATGGACAAAAATCAGGCTGACCATAGGCACTTCCTGTCCAGCCCACAGAGTTCCTAACCACACCCATGCATCCCTATTTGATTACTCGTCCCCAAGCATGTGTGTCTACAAGAACACACGTGTACTTGAACCAACTTACACAAATCAAACACACTTAACTCAGATCGTAAAACTGGGGCCAGAAAGAGCACAAAATCGTATCAGATGATGTATGAGTTAGGGTGTCTCTAGACCCAGTTCTGTATAGTCCTGATGAAGCCATGTCTGTGTCTCTACGTATCTGTGTATAAACTGGGGTGTTCGAGTTCTGCTGTCCTCCAGGAAAGGTCTCACGGGACATAGGTCTTGAAACACAGGCAGAGTTGTCCAGAACTAGTTGTCCCCCAAGGCTCCATCCTTTGGATTCAGGTGTGGGTTTGACAGAGGCCCACAAGGCCAGTTTGGACAGGTGAGTTGTGAAAGGCTGGGGTGAGGAAACTGGCAGGGATGTTGGATGGTGGGACATGGACTCGCAGCAGAAGGGATTCATAAAGGCCCAGAAATGGCCCCTAGTGAGGGAAACCTGCTCACGTGACTGAAAGCAGACGACTCCTCAAGGAAAAGGCTCCCTGTGGGGGACCTCTGTGCAGCGCTCCTTGGTGGGCATGCGGGGTTTGCCCCACGACTCTCCAACCCACGCCCCCTCGACTACATCGCAATAGGCTGGCCCCATCCCATACCTGTGTCAGGAGCCGACCCAGTGCCATCACAGTTGTGTGTCGGTCCCACCCGTGTTTCGGCCACGCTCCGCTCGGCCACCAGGCACCGGGGCCGTGGCCCCGCCCCTCCCACAGACTCCGCCCCGGGGTGGCCCCGCCCCGGGGTGGCCCCGCCCCCTGTGCGCGCGGCCTCCTAGTCCCCGGGGTTCTAGCTACCCGTTCGCGCGCCGGCGCTCGGCTGCAGAGCTTCCCTCCGGAACTCTGGGTGGTCCCCTCCGCTGAGGCGCCATTGGGCCAGGCAGCCGCGGAGCCAGGGGGACACGAGAGCCGCTAAGCCCCGGGCAACCGCCGCGACAGCCTACGCGAGGCGGGCTCGGTGTGGGGACGCGGGAGCGACGCGCTCGGCCCTCGGCCCTCGGCCGGCTGGCGGCCAGACGTGAGCAATCGGAGGCCGAGTGGGGCGAGGCGGGGCCTTCTCGGCCCTTGGCGCCACTCGCCTGCGGCGCCTTCCGAGTCGAGCCTTCTCCCGCGGCCGTGCGAGGCGACCGCGTGGGTGAGTCAAGCCCGCAGCTGCCTCCCGCGGCCGCCACGCTCTCTCCCCGAGAGCTGCGCTGGGAATCCTGTCGGGGACTCTGAGCTGCCCACCGGTCTCTCAGACTGCCTGCGAGTGGGCGGGTCGGGGTTGGAAGCTGAGGGCTTTGAGTGCTTGCACAGGGCAAGCAGGTGAAATCATGGAACTGGATGCTCGACTCCGTAACTCCTTTCCTCAGTAATCCTTTGTGGTTTTATAAAAGGTAGAGGAAAACTGTTTCTGTAAGTTCCTGGCAGCTTCATTGTCATCCAGAAATTAATTTTGATGCAAACTACAGTTAGCTCCGATGTATGTAGCGCTTATTCCCTTTTCAAATTATTACTATTTGCAGTGCCCAGTGTGGTTCCCAGGGGGGTTTCTAGTATAGTGAGCAAGTGCTCTATAATGGAGCCACCACACTTCCCACCCCCACTCCCCCAATATCATTGCCTTAATTTTTTTCAGTACTAGAAATTGAACCTAAGACCTTATGCATGCTAGGCAAGTGCTATAACACTAAACTGTGTCCCCAGCCCTTGTTTTACTTGTTAGTGGAGACGGGGTCTCATTAAATTGCTAAGGCTACTACTCTTTATAGCCCAGGCAAGCCTTAAACTTTCAATCCTCTTTCCTCGGGTGAGGGTGGGGTGGGAAAGGTGTTACAGGTGTGAGCCACTGCCACTCTTGCAGAGTTTTTTTTTTTTTTTTTTTTTTTTTTTTCCTATAAGTTGTAATTATCTCACAAGGAAATCAATGGTTTTCTATTTCATGGGCAGTTCACAAATACTAAATTTGAATGTGAAACTTTTTGGTTTATTTTCATGTTAGTAAGATAAGTTTCCTCTGGTTTAGTAGAGCAAAATTAGCAGATATCAGAACTGAAAAAGAAAGAGAAGGCTGCCTCTGCTCTTGTTTGTAAAAGGCGAAAGCTTTATATGATCTGAAGAGAAACCGGAGTATTCTGCTCTTGTTTGTAACTTGGGGTCTCTCCACCAGGAAGACCCAGAAAAAGATCCTGTTATAGGAGTTCACAAAAACAAAACAAAACAAAACAAAACAACAAAACCAGCATGTCTTGTTCCACACCATTTAAGATGAGATTAGTTCATTTGGACCTTAAAGGAGCACCACCAAAGGTTTCGTATTTCTCTGAGGTAAGGACTCCCTTCACGTCTAGGTAAGCACCTTTTACTCTGTGGCAGTGGGCACTGGTGACACAACCTCTAGGACCCTGGATCAGGCAGGGTGGTGACAGAGCATAGATTTTCCATTTTCTCCCAGTTCCCCTCAAAGCCAGACAGAACAACTAGGATAGTACAAAGAACAGAAGAAACCACGACGCCTTTGTTGTGGCAGAATTGTACCCACCAAAAAGATAGTAAATTCAAGTCTTAACACTTAGTGCCTGTACATATGACCTTACCTGAAAATAGTCCATGAAGAACTGACCAATTAAGACAAGGTCATACTAATAAAAATACTTGACTTTCTTCTCTGTGTCTCAGACTGTGATTAAGAACCCTGGGACAGGGAGATTTGCCCTGGCTATCTGGTGAAGCTGAGATGATGGGACCATATATGAGGTTCAGAAAAGGCAAGACAGTGAAAGGTCAATGCAGTGAGCAGCCCTGAAGGAGGAGGAAGGGGCCACAGGCAGTCACTAGAAACCAAAATTCAAGGAAATGAAAATTTCTTGTACAACCTTTGGTTAAAAACAAAAAAAAAAAAAAAAAAAAAAAATGAGCCCTGTCGGCTCCTTGACTTTAGCCTGAGCAACTGTTATGCGCCTAGATTCCAGAACTGTAAGAGAATAAATTTATGTTTTAAGCCATGAAGTTTATAATAATTTGTTATGACAGCAATACATTAAACAAACTATTTTTTAATCTCAAAAAAAAAAAAAGATGAGGTAATACTAGATTTCTGTGAGCCTGAATAAGAAAGGTGGAGTAAGGGGCTGGAGAGATGGCTCAGTGTTAGGAGCACTGGCTGTTCTTCCAAATGATCCAGGCTCAATTCCCAGCACCCACATGGCAGCTCACAACTGTCTGTAACTCAAGTTCCAGTAGATCTGACTTCCTTATACAGCTTCAGGTCAAATACCAACACAGAAAAATTTAGATTCTTATTTGGAGATTTATGGCTGTTTTAAATATAGATAGAGACTTCCTTGTTAGTGCCCACATTGTGTGTGTGTGGGGGGAGAGGTCTCAGACTTGAAAAAAATCCCAATTATTCTGTATAGTAGGCATGACCAGGTTCTAAAACTCCCAAAGATAGGGAAGGACGTGGCCAGAGAAGGAGAGGACAGGCTTTGAGACTTTGAACCCTATTTCTGCATACACACACACACCCCACCTGCTTTTCCTTTTAAGAGACTGAACTCTTCTCCAGAGCTGTTCCTGCCCCCTGCTTCTATGGCACACAGGTTCTTGTGAATTAGACCCCTCTGGCCTGGCTTCAGATTGACTCTCCCAGCTGGTACAAGTCCTCCCTCAGCTGAACCACCAGAATTCATTGTTCTTTGGTAACAGCTATTTAATGGCACATTACATTCCTGTGCAAAATAGATTGTTAACCAAGAATTTATTCTGCAAACGTCAAATACACATTCCATATTTAAAGTCTATAGAAGAGAAATATGAATGAATATCAGCTCCCATCCCTCTCCAAAACCTAGAAAGGAAAAGGGTGCACACTTCATCTAAGTCCTTTGTTGTTCAGATTGACACTGTTTTCAATACCCTGTTTTCCCTCCAGGTTTTTCCCCTGTTCCATGCACTGGGTGCAAATGGCCTCCTCATTGAGTATGAAGACATGTTTCCCTATGAGGGTCACCTGAGGCTGCTGAGGGCCAAGCATGCATACAGGTATCAAAGCTAGCAGAGGATGCCAAGTGGGGGATGAGGGCCTCCAAGAAGAAAGGCCTGTGCAGAACTATGGGTGGGATAATTGGAATCTAACATTGTACATTTATTTTCTGTCTTTCTAAGTGTATGTCATATATAAGTTGATTACAAAATTTAAACATGTAGTGTGGTATGATGGTTCACACCTGTGATCCCAGAATTTGGGAGGCTGAGACAGAATGACTGTTGAAAGTTAAAGGCCAGCTTGGGCTGCAGAGTGAAATCCTGTCTCAGAAACAAAGCTTGCAGGGCAGTAGTGATATAGATTTTAGTCCCGGCACTTGGAAGACAGAGGCAGGCAGATCTCTGGGTTCGAGGCCAGCCTGGTATACAGAATGAGTTCCAGGACAGCCAGGGCTACATAAAGGAGCTCTGTACAAACAAACAAAAAACCTAAAAAAACTTCATAAACATAAAACATTGCAGTTGGAGAGATGGCTCATGTGTTAAGAGCACTGAATGCTAATCCAGGAGACATAAGTTTGATCCCCAGCTCCCACATGGCAGCTCACAACTACCTGTAACTCCTCTTCTGTCCTCGTCACACATTTAAAAAGTGGTATACAAGCTGGGCCTGGCAGCAGCATGTGCATTTAACCCCAGCACTTGGAGGCAGAGGCTGGTGGAGTCCTGTGAGTTTGTGGCTAGCCTGGTCTACAAATCGAGTTCCAGGATAGCCAGGGCTATTACACAGAGAAACAAAAAACAAACAAAAAACATACAGATGAATATGGTATACAGATGAATTCAGGCAAAACACTCATACAAAAAAGTTTTTTGTTTTTATTCAAGTATAACATGTAGAGGCTGGAGAGGTGTCTTTGTGTTTAGGAGGCAGACTTACTGCTTTTGGTGGCCAGTACTCACGCAGTGACTCTACAGCCACTTGTAACTCCAGGGGATCTGATGCTCCCTTCTAGGAAGCTCCCCAGATTCTCAAATACACACAGTGCACATGCACACACTTAGCACACACAGGCAGGAGATATTTTAACATCTACTCTGACCTTACAGGGAAGAGGATGAAGTCATGGGGCAGTTGGCACTGGGCTGCAGTTACAGTCACGATTGGATATTTTTCCTTATGTGTGTGTATGCCTGTCGTGTGTGTGTGTGTGTGTGTGTGTGTGTGTGTGTGTGTGTGTGTGTGTGTCTGTCTGTCTGTCTGTCTGTCTGTCTGTCTGTGTGTGTGTGTGTGTGTGTGTGTGACTCTGTCTGTGTGTATGTGTGTGTGTGTGTGTGTGTGTGTGTCTGTCTGTCGTGTGTGTGTGTGTGTGTGTGTGTGTGAGACTCTGTGTGTGTGTGTGTCTGTCTGTCTGTCGTGTGTGTGTGTGTGTGTGTGTGTGTGTGTCTCTGTCTGTGTGTGTGTGTGTGTGTGTGTCTGTCTGTCTGTCTGTCTGTCTGTCGTGTGTGTGTGTGTGTGTGTGTGACTCTGTGTGTGTGCGTGTGTGTGTGTGTGTGTCTGTCTGTCTGTGTGTGTGTGTGTGTGTGTGTGTGTGTGTCTGTGTGTGTGTGTGTGTGTGTGTGTGTGTGAGTGTGTGTGTGTGTGTGTGTGTCTGTGTGTATGTGTGTGTGTGTGTGTGTGTGTGTGTGTCTGTGTGTGTGTGTGTGTCTCTGTGTGTGTGTGTGTCTGTCTGTCTGTCGTGTGTGTGTGTGTGTGTGTGTGTGTGTGTGTGTGTGCTCTGTCTGTGTGTGTGTGTGTGTGTGTGTCTGTCTGTCTGTCTGTCTGTCTGTCGTGTGTGTGTGTGTGTGTGTGTGACTCTGTGTGTGTGTGTCTGTCTGTGTGTCGTGTGTGTGTGTGTGTGTGTGTGTGTCTGTCTGTCTGTCTGTCGTGTGTGTGTGTGTGTGTGTGTCTGTCTGTCTGTCTGTCTGTCTGTCGTGTGTGTGTGTGTGTGTGTGTGTGTGTGTGTGTGTGTGTGTGTGGTGTGTGTGCGCGCGTTTGCATTCACATGTGTATGGATGAATGTGTGCAAGTACATGAGGAGGCCTGAAGTTGGCATCCCAGTTCTCTAGAGCATCTGTACCTGTGTGGATTTGCCTGCTCTCTGTGCTCTGCTGCTTTCCAAACAGTGAAGAGGGGGACGGGGGAGGCTGAAGGGACCCTTTCTTAGGTTCAGGGCTATACAGTAGCAGCTGAGTGATAGGTAAATTTTGCTCTTGGGCCCGTCTGCCAACCCCTGTTGTGTAGGATGACTCAGTAGCCAGTTCATGTAAGATGCAAAGAGGCAAGAAAGGACTGGGCTGGACTGACGCAAACCTCTGTGTACTCTTTTCTGTCACGCCAGCCACTCTGAGGTTACTGAGATCCTGCGCCTGGCCAGACTCAGTGAGCTGGAGGTTGTTCCCTTGGTGCAGACATTCGGACACATGGAGGTGAGTTGGAGGAATGGAAATTACTGGTATAGGTGTGGGGTTCACAGACTGGGCTTGGGCTCCAGTGTGAGGCAACAGGGCATAGGCAGCAGCAACTCAGTGCTGCCCGGGCCTGATCTCAGAAGCACCAACCTGTAAGCAGCCAGAGAGCACAACTCTCAGTCAGAGCAGCTTTGCCAGAAGGAAGGAAGCCTGTGTCTTTTTACCAGTATTCAGAATTATTTCTCATATGTAAGACAAATGAGAAGCAAACCTGGTGTTGATTTAATGGCTTGTAGGAAGCAACTTCATTCACTCCTCTAAAAAAAGGACTGGAGGGACTGGAGCTGTGAGAGCACTGGCTGCTCTTCCAGAGAACCCAAGTTTGATTCCCAGCAACTACAAGGCAGCTCAAAACCGCCTGTAACTCCAGTCCCATGGGATCTAATGCCCTCTTTGTTGTCTCGTGGACATTAGACACATATGGTGCAGACTCCTAACCCTAACAAACAAAACACCCATACAAGTAAAAAGGCGGTAGAGATGCCCAGTGGAAAATAAGGTCTAAACACCACGGAGAGAGGGAAGGAGGAGGAGGGTTTAGAGCCCAGCTCAGGCAGAGTGAGAAGCCACTGCCCTGTGGGCTCTGAAGCTTGTGTTAGCAGCAGGCATCTGGAAGAGACAGGAGTAAACTTTGCAGGCCACCCAGCTGGCCCTCAGACACCCTGTAATGCTAAGCAACATAAGCTTGGAACTCTGGCTGAGGAGGACGTGGAGGGGACTGGGATCCATACGCGTCAGCCTCCCTCTGTCCTTGTCTCCACAGTTTGTGCTAAAGCATGCATAAGCTTGGAACTCTGGCTGAGGAGGACGTGGAGGGGACTGGGATCCATACGCGTCAGCCTCCCTCTGTCCTTGTCTCCACAGTTTGTGCTAAAGCATGCATAAGCTTGGAACTCTGGCTGAGGAGGACGTGGAGGGGACTGGGATCCATACGCGTCAGCCTCCCTCTGTCCTTGTCTCCACAGTTTGTGCTAAAGCATGCATAAGCTTGGAACTCTGGCTGAGGAGGACGTGGAGGGGACTGGGATCCACACGCGTCAGCCTCCCTCTGCCCTTGTCTCCACAGTTTGTGCTAAAGCATGCAGCTTTTGTACATCTCCGTGAAGTGGCTCTCTTCCCCAACACCCTGAACCCTCACGAAGCTGAGTCTCTGGCATTGGTAAAAGACATGATTGACCAGATTCTGGAGCTACACAGGGGTGTCCGGTGGCTCCACATTGGCTGTGATGAGGTGAGTGCCTTTCATCTCAAGGTCTGCACCTGTTTTCTTCAAAGCCATCCTGCCCTGTGTCATGGCTTCTTTCTTTTCTTTTCTTTCTTTTTTTTTTTTTAATATATTTGTTTGCTTATTTTATGTGTATGAACATTTTTCCTGCATGTATGTCTGTGTGCCATGTCTGTGTGTGCCTGATGCCCATGGCAGGGCCAGAAGAGGAACTGGAATTACAGATGGTTGTGAGTCACCTTATGGGTGCTGGAAATCAAAGCTGGATCCTCTGGAAGAGCTTCCAGTGCTCTAAGCAATCTCTCCAGCCCCCTCTTTGTTTTCTTTTGTTTTGGTTGGTTTAATAATTTAAAATTTTTTTTGAGATACAAGTTTCATTACGTCACCCAGGCTGGTTTGAACTTTTGACCTTTCTGTCTCAACTTACTAAACCCTAGAATTATAGGCATGTGCCACCATGTTAGGCCCTATGGATTCTTTTAAATAGGGAAATAGTCCAATACTAAATAATGGCAGGGATTGCCAAGGAGAGGGTCCTGTTTAGGGAACCATTCTAGATGACAACTCTGGAAAGGAGTGTCACCTGGCATAGAGCAGTCCTGCAGAGCCCAAATAAGGTACCCTGTATACCAGATGTCACTACCATCCAGAAGGACAGGCTTCTTTACCACCTCTTCCTACAGGGACAGAGCCAGTCCCAGCCATGAGCAAACTTGTGCCCTTCCAGACTGTTTGAGGTGTTGAGAGGAAGAAAGTGTGGTTCTGTTTGGATCTTGAAGCACTATTTGGGAAAAGTATTCCCCTGGGGTATCTTCCTACCTAGTGTACCCAGTGGCTAGCCTTTATCCCTCTGCTTCTCTGACTTGATTCCAGATGTGTGGGCAGGACTGGAGAGGGTCTGAGACAGAGGCCACTGCCTGGGTTTGTAGGCATTCAACCCTGAGATTTCCATTTTTAAAAGGAAATCATAGCTGGACACGGTGGCTGACACCTGTAATCCTAGCACTTGGAGGCTAGGGCAAGAGACTTGCCACAGATTTGTGACCAGCCTGGGCTACACAGTGAGTCGTAGGTCAGCTTGGGCTGTGGTATCTCAAAATGAGGAAATCTAAAAGTAAGTTGTGATGATACACACTTATAACATAGCAACCTTTATAGCATAAGGAATCTAGGCTACATGAAATCCTGTCTCCCAAAAGAAGAAGGGGGCTCAGTGGCTTCTCTTCCATAGGACCTATGTTCAGTTTGCGGCATCTCACAACTGTATGTAACTCAGTTCCAGGGGATCTGACGCCCTCACACAGATATACATGCAGGAAAAACACCAATGAACACAAAATAAAACAAAACAAAATAAAAAGAAGAGGAAAAGGAGTAATAATGCAATCTATAATCTGTGTGTGAAGCCCTGTCTCAGAAAAAAACGTGTGTGTGTGTATGTGTTTGTGTGTGTGTGTGTGTGTGTGTGTGTGTGTGTGTGTGTGTGTGTGTGTGTGCATTTCACAATGGAATTACACCACACGTTGCCTTCTGTGTCTGGCTTTTTCATTCCCATTTTGAGTGTAGGACAAGGCCCATCAGCATTGTCACCTGTCAGGAATAACCATGGCACAATGGGACTCATCCACATCCACTCTCCAGTGAGTTAATGGGGTTGTCCTGCTGCTTAGTGACCTGTGCAGCGCTGCTTAGAACCCAAAGGTGAATCCAGTCTAAGAAAGGCAGTCTTCCTGTGGAGACTGGTGAAGCTGATCTCCTTTCTTAGTCTCTTTTGTACTTGCAGCAACCCCAAGATTCAGGACAAGTGTGAACACTGTGGATGTAAGGATGGCAACAAATGCAATCCTATCCTGTTTCTTCCTCCTAGGTCTACTACTTGGGTGAGGGAGAGACCTCAAAACAGTGGCTACAGCAGAAACAGAACAGCCACGCAAAATTGTGTCTGTCTCACATGCAGGCGGTAGCCAGCCATGTGGTGTCACAGCACCCCGGCACAACACCCTTGGTGTGGGACGACATGCTACGGGACATCCCCCAGGAACAGCTACAAGGTTGGCAGGGCTTGTATTGATGGGGGCTTATATGTGGCTGCCCAAGGCCTCAAGTTCCAGAGACCTTGGCAGTAAGTTCTTACTGTGTGCTCCAGTGAAAATACTGGGTTTAGTCCTTCCCTTCAAGTCACTGTACAGCCTTGCAGGAGTGTGTACCAGAAAATGGTGTGGCCACTGGCTGGCCCAGAAGGCCCAGGGGAGTGTCCAGTACTTCTGATAGCTTTAGCCCCATGTGTACTCTGTGGCCAGCTTGTAGTTGCCAGGGCCAAAAGTTCACACTGTCCCAAAGCTTGGAGATGAAAGCTGAAGAATACCTTCCCCAGCCTGGGAGATAGCACTTAAACACATCACCCGGCTCCACTGAACCCTGAGGGTTAGTGCAAAGATCCAGGGCCAGCTGTACCTACACTCTGTGAGGCTAGTGTATGTTTTACATTAATGAATTAGAATCAACTCCTGTTAGAGATGTGTTCAGGGTGTTCTTCAGCTTGGAGAAGAGCTTAGGAGTCCCTCCTCACAAAAAGCCTACCACAGCTGTAAGCTGTACTTGAAACCCACTAGACCTGAGAATATGGTTTATGTTCCTACTTTAACATTAAAAGAATGTGCCAGAGTTGAGCACAGTGGCACATGACTATAATCTCAGTACTTAGGAGGCTGAGGCAGGAGGATTGGAGTTCAAGGCCAACACGAACAGCAAAGTGAGACCCCGGTTTAAAACAAATATGTCTAAGGAGCAGGGTGTGACCTGAGTGGTCCCTTCCCACACTCATGGCCTTGCTCTGTTGACAGCATCTGGGGTGCCTCAACTGGTGGAGCCTGTGCTCTGGGACTATGGAGCTGACCTGGATGTCCACAGCAAAAGTCAGTACGGGTTGCTCACGCCACATTCCTCATGGTGCATGTGCTTGCATGTTTGCTTCCCAGTCCTCCGTGACTCTGTAACCTCAACTATTCAGCTTGGGAATACAGGCACCTCATTAGCCTGGCTGACCAGCATGGAACAGAAAGGCCATGCAAAGCGTCCTGTCCTGGCATGGGATCCCCTACTGGCTCCAGGTCATCCCAGGTTCTTTCCAGCTCTTCCCGAAGTGTTTATTCCCTATGGCCTTATGGGAATGGTTGGCGTCTCTCTCTGCTAGGATGGTTGTGGCTCTTGGCTGCTCTGGTTAGGCCTCTGTGAGATCTGCTCATCTGCTTGTTCTCTTGCCTAGTCTTCCTCATGGGAAAGTACCAGGAGTGTGGCTTCCAGAGGCTGTGGGCTGCCAGTGCCTTCAAGGGGGCCACAGGGGCTAGTCAGGCGCTACCCCCTGTTGAGCATCACATTAGAAACCATGAGCAGTGGCTACAAGTGGCAGGCCGTGGGCCAGTGGATAGTCTGCAAGGAATCATCTTGACCGGCTGGCAGAGGTGAGCGCTCAGAGGCTGGGTGTGGGGAGTGGGGACAGTTCCCATCATCCATGATGGCACCCTGTCTAGTGTTGGCCTGGCCCCTTCCCAAATCACGCTCTTCATGCCTTCATGGCTACCTCAGTAACTCTCCTGAAGACACACTGGAGTGCTCAGAACCGCCACAAGCATGCAGCTGTCCAGTCTCTGGTCTACATGTTCCATGAGTGAAACCATATATCTTATGTGTAGCAGGGCATGAAGATTAGTCCTGGTTCTTTTAGGATGTCACACCCTTTGAAAAATAGAATGAGCCCAGTCTTTGGCTCTGGCCATGACCTAGCGTCAGGTTCCAACCTTTGAGCTGGACCAGTTGAAGCTGGCAGCTCCACTAGGAAGAGCTGGAAAGGTGTCCCTCTGGGGCCTTCACGGGGTTCCAAAACGTGACTACAGAGCAGGGTTATCAGCCAAGTGAGGTCTGATGTGGTTATAGCAGTTGCTCATGGCTCAGTACATATCCACTGGTTGGCTTCAGAGATGATTCTGGATGGTTGAAGACTTACCATTCCAGTAGTGTGTTGAGGTGTGGGTTAAGCTAAGACTCACAGAGTGAAGCCCTTTCTATGCCTTGCACAGTGGCTAATGACTCACAGAGGAACAGGAAAACTGATGGGGTGATGTAATCACTGGCTCCTGGCTCTTCTGTCAGCGTTTATCTGCCACACTCGAGGAACATCTCTCTAGCTTCTTACAGCTCAAGATACTGAGACCAGGCCATGAGGATGCACTCTGCCCAGCATTAGAGGGATCAGATGCCCACTCTAACCTGTTGATCTCCTGGGGCCCTGGGGAAAAGCATGAAGTGGATAGGTAGGATGCAGACACAGCAAACACAGCAAAGGCCTCCAGGAGGGAGGCAGACACAGCAAAGGCCTCCAGGAGGGAGGCAGACCAGTACTAGCAAAGGGATAAACAAGGCTCTGCAGATGCTCCGTCTCAAGGGTACACTAGAGTGGACCCAGGTGCTCAGAGCCCATTTCCCTACACAGGCTCCTCCCTGGGGCATCATAATAAACCTAATGCAGTCAGGCGTTGGTGGTGCACGCTTTTAATCCCAGCACTTGGAGGCAGAGGCAGGCGGATCTCTGTGAGTTCGAGGCCAGCCTGGTCTCCAGAGCGAGTGCCAGGATAGGCTCCAAAGCTACACAGAGAAACCATGTCTCGATAAATAAATAAACAAATAAACCTAATGCAAAACCACGTGACATGGAACCCAGTGTTAAGAACCCTGAGCCAGCTAATGGATACATCAGGCTGCCCATAGTGGTCCTCAGCCTAGGAACCCCTCAAAAGAGAAGAAAGAGTACCCCAGATCAGGGTGTGGTCATCATGCTGAGATGAATGAGGGCTGTGGAACTGAATACTCTTCTTCTGGACATAGGTACGACCATTTCTCTGTGTTGTGTGAGCTGCTCCCTGTGGGAATCCCATCCCTGGCTGCCTGTCTACAGTCACTTGTACACGGTATGTCTCAGCCAATGGTTTAAGGCCTCCTACCACTCCTTAACTAGATGGGAAGAAAGAAAGCCAAGTACTGGTTTCCCTTGATCATTGCCCTGCTCTGACTGGACTGTAGTCCTTTACAGGGGAAGAAGACTCATGTTTCTAGTCTGTCCAATTGCTTGTCTGCCAATGATCCAGGATTGTTCAGACCCAGATCCTTAGCCTGAGCCTCAGGTAGATTGGGAAGTTAGAATGGACATGCCCCACAGATTCAGAGAACCTACATAAGAAATTCATGCCACAGATGCAGAAGGTTGTCTTTGCTGCCTAAATGTCCCAAGGGTTGTGAGGCAGACTCTGCAGAACTGGGTGATCCCAGTGCTCCTACACCCAGATGACCTAAGGGACATGGGCACTGCTCAGAGCAAGTGCAGGCAGTGGGACCTTGGTGAAATAAACCATGCCCATTTAAACTATGACTGTGTAGGAATTTACAATGTTCAAAGGACACCTACATAGAAAGAACCCACCCCCCCCCACCCCCCCGCCGCCCAGAAAAACATTTTAACAGCCGTGGGGTAGAGGAAAGATGTAGAGGTGGTCTTGTTTTAGCTTTTTACTGACAGTTATTGATTGTAAACTGTCTAGAATGTGCAGAAAGACAAGGAAATAAGCAGACAGCCCTCACCAGTACTGAAGAGACATTGGTGTTAATGGTGTTGGCTTTAGCTCTTCCTGTTTTTGAGAAGTGATTGTACTGGGACCTAGGCCTCCCAACACAGAACTAAGAACCGTCTGTCAGTGGCTTCCTGTGACAGCCTTTTATGCTGACTTGGAGGTGTGCCTGTGCTGGTTTGACACCCCAGCAGTTTGTTTCAGGTGCTGCAGAGTACTCCACTCATGACTGAGCCTGGACACTTGCATACAGACTTGTAGTGAGGCCAAGGGCTCATCCATACAGTGCAGCTACCTACAAGTCCACTCCCTGATGTTTAACAAATGTCTTTCACGTGCTCAGTGAAAAGCAGCCAGCTAGCCTGGCTGGGGCTCCCCCTGAGATGCTGTGCCTTTTGCCCATAGCACCCAAAGCTCAGGAGGCCTCTCTGACCACTTCTGCCTGTGGATGGTTTCAGGCGGCTTTGGTGACGACGTTAAGCTGAGAGTGCAGCACTTCCTTGGGGTTTCAAGCCTGGAAACCATGGATCCTGTGAGGTAATCCCATCCTACCTAACATTCCCCACCCCTCCTCCTCTGGGGACCACAGTTCTCAGTGTGACTCTTTGGCAGTGAGGGAGCTGGCTCCTTCCCTGGCAGTGACATCCATGCCCTCGTCACACAAATTAGTCTCCACCTGCACAGCTCTGTGGATATACTTCTGGAAAGGAACAGGTAAGCAACCCCATCTCTTTCCTGGCATTGTTCTTTACAAAGGTTTTCTAGAAAGACTTCTAAAAATTTCTACCAGACTCTTAAGTTTCCCCCACAGCTACTACTGGCCCACTAACACTGTCTGGATTTGCTCCAGGTTTGTCACTGGCTGGTTCAGCCCCTACCATCGCAGGAGGAAGTATATTCACCCAGTTATGATCCAGCACATACAGCCCGAGGCACTCAGGTAGCCACCATCATCACATCCTCTCAGGTGTTCAGCCTCTGGAACAAACACGCTGTCCCCTTTATGAACACACACTGTAGCAATGGTTATGATTATCAGTGCTGTGCGTGGCAAGACAAGTTCTCCAGGTACTGCAGCTGTAGATCTTGGATGAATTGATAGGCCACTGCTCAGTAACACTGACCCTAATGTTAGCAAGAAGCTAAATGATTCCTGGCCTGCAACAGATAATCAGCCACATGTCCACGCTGACCCACGGCTCATCTTTGGAATCAGTCCACCTCAGGTCCGTGCTGGCTCTTTAACTCCCCAGTGAGGCCTAGCCGAGTGCTGAGCACCCTTGTGGATGGAGCCCCAGGCAGCCTGCACTGTCCTCTCCTGGTTCAGGATTCTAAGCTAGGCTAGTAAGAATATACTTGCACTGAGTACATTGCTGCCAACAGCATGACCGTTCATGGCTGTGAGGAAAACTTCCAGGCAGTGGTCTTGATTGTTAAAATGTGACCAGACATTCATTTATTTTCATCCCGATGGTAAACTGAGGCATGTAACAGTACTGGCTCTAGGGGCTGAGGACATGAGTTTAGCTATGTAAACTCGGGCCTTAGCAGGAATTCTCATCAAGTCAAACTGGTGGCTGTTGTTGCCCTCAGCCTTCTGAACAGGTGGAGCAACCTCGTGCAGCAGTTGGAGGCAGCACTTCAGCTGACTTTCTACCCGGACACCGTAGAGGAGTGGCTGGAGGAGAATGTGCTCCCGAGTATGCAGCGACTGCAGGGTCTACTGCAGGACCTGGGCGAGGCAGCCGCCCCACGGCCACCACCCGCCAGCCCAGGCTGGGACACAGGTCAGAACCCCTGAGGGGGGGGCTGGAGCCCTGGATATCTGCCTGGGTAGCACCCAGATTCCTGCCTCAGGGCCCAGCCATGCGGCCAGACTGCTCCCAAACTGCATAGAGTTACCTTGGGCAAAGCAGAAAACAGAAAAAGGCACATGGAGACTCATTTGCAATCTGCATGTAGAGCTTTATTAATTATGAAATAAAAAGACCAGTAGAAGCAGAAATCCTAACAGGAACTTGAATCAGCTTTTTACCATACCCCTTGCTTATGAAAAGGGCTTCATTTCTTCACCAATAATGAGTCCCAGCACTGGGATATACAGGAAAGGTATTTGACAGCACCCAAGAGAGAGACTCCTCTCCCTTGTCTAAAGTACCTTAAGTCTGTAGGCAACAAGCTAAAAGCCAACAGCTGTATTCCACTTTTCATTTATGGAAAAAAAAAATGTCTAACTTGGCCATTTAAAAAGCTCACTTTAGCAAGTTCAAGGGATCATGTTCCCCAAGTCAGAACTGGTAGCAGTCACTTCAGAGAAGACCTGTTTAGGTTCTGGCTAACTACTCCTGCTCAGCCCAGGCAAAGTGGCCTCAAGGCTGCCTTGACTTCTTTGTCTATATAACTCCTCAATTTCCCAGTTCTACCTGGCCAGGCATAGGTACTCAGCTTTGGGGGGTTATGTGCAAACCAGAGGTCCACAGCTTTCAGGCCTGGAAGCCAAGCTGGAAACTTCATGAGCACTACTTTTGAGGGACTTGAGTCTGCCCAGAAGAGAACTAGAAGAGCAGGAAATAGCCATCAGTGGCAGGTACCAACTTCTGTTAGAAGAGGCAGTGGCCTGCACTGGCCTTGAACTTTCTTCATTCCTCACTTAAAACTGGGATTTACAGGGGTGTGCCTCACATGTCTACCTTCTTTTCAAGGCTTGAGAGGCTAAGACTCAATTTCTGTAAAGGAGCTCCCAGGTTTTAAAGGCTGCAGGATGCCAGAAGAGGTGGCCTTTCCTCCACTAGCAGCTTCTCCCCAGGCTGGGTTGGGAGAGCTTCCTAACAGCTGTGCTACAACACTGCTGGGACCTTAGACAAGTGGTCTAGGCAGGAACAGGGCAGTCGGCAGCACTTTTCTCTGAGAGTTCTGCAGCCAGGCAGCATCCAGGCATCCAGCATTCTGAGCTGCCTTCAGGGAAGCCCCTGACCACCAAGGATGTCCATTTTGAGGAGGGGTGGGGAGAAGAGATATCAGGATTTATAGCAATAAGTCGACACCACTATGCACAGAGAGAGGGTTCTCCTTACAGGCATGTAGGTGTTTCACTCTCACTACAATAGCCTGGGTGGCAAGGCCTCTTGAAGGCAGGCACTGGGCCTATGCTGAAGAAAAGACTGGCGTCTTAAACCTCAGATGCCCTTGGGTGAGCTCATCCAAACCAGACTGTGCTGCCTAAGCCAGAACTGCCATCTGACTCTGGAGAAGGCACTGAGTTCTGAGACCCTGCCCTCCTCTGGATGTAGCTCCCCCCACCTGCATCATGACAGATGCAGCCTTTCTGGGTTGTGGAGCACATCAGCCCATGGTTCTGCAAAGCGTAGAAGCATAAACAAGCAAAAGGCAGGTGGTCCACACAAGAATTGCCCAAGGAGTCATAGGCAGGTGTCCAAGATCTGCCTGCATGCTCACAGTTGGCAAGTCAGTTGGAGACATGTCAGAAGGGGGTGACATTTACCAGCAGCCACTCTACACTGTCAGCTCTGATCACCAGGGCCATCGGCTTCACTGTCGCTGCTTTGTGACCGTTCTGAGGGGCTCTCCAGGCGATGCAGTTCCAAGAAGCTAGTGATGAGTTTGGCAATGGCTTCCACATCACTAGGCGAGCATCAAGAAAGCAGGTCACCATGGCAAAGGGTACAGGTTCCATAACACACCACAGAAGACCTACACTGTCTCATCCCCCACCACCTACAACAACCACTGGTGTCCCAAACAGGCCCAGTACCTCTGGCCTCAGTCATACTCTTAACAGACATCAACTTTGTTGTGCTGCCCCCCTCCCCACAGATATCCATGGCAAAGCTGCCCCTAAGTACATACATCCCTCCTCCAGCCCCATGTTCCTGTCTACAAAATTCAACTCCTCCCCTGCTGCCCTGAGAAACACTAAGGGATAGCCCAGTCTTGCTCTACACCACCCTTACCTGCGTCGGCCCATGACTGCACTCTGAGTAAGGGGATGGGAGAAGCCTGTTGCAAACCGGAGCACCACAGTGTAGCCCTTCCCAAAGTAACGGACCTTTTCCTCCTCCACATTCACATCCTGGATGTCTTTCAGCAGGACCACCACTGGGGACAGAAGGGTTTGCAGATGAGCGGCCATCCCTATGCTCTTACCCTATGCTGTAGAACTCTGCTTAACAGTAGGAGTGGCATTAGTGACAAAAGCGTTTACTATTCCACATTCTAGACTGTGGATTCAGAATAACATCTGGATAAGGATACATTCAGGAGACTCATCGCTCCTGCAGTTTTAGGCAAAAGCTGGCTGCCCTGAGCAATCCTATTGGGATCACTAAGCCCAAGCTGCCATCTTCATGCTACTCTTTTTGCCTGATTTTACCGAAGGCTGGAAAACCTATCTGGTTCCAGTGGGGCACCCCTGTCATTTCCTTGTATAGGAAAACCATTGCCTAACTAATGCATGGCTGATACTGCTTTCCCAGGAGCCACTGGAAAGCCTATTTCACCCCACTGCCACAGTGACATCAGATTGACCCCGTGGCCTGCTGTCTGTGCTGGGGCTCTCAACAAGCAGCCTGGGAAAGTTGAGCCAGCGCACTAGCTCGCATCCCACAACCCTGCTCTGGTCTTCATTGGCTGTACACGGCCAATGAATGGGCCACATTCGAATGTTACTTTTGGCTGTATACTGTTAGCACTCCATACAAGTTAGAGGCCTGACTCCTTATGTTAAAGCCTACTTAGGATCCTGTGGGATGCACACACAGTTACTTGCATGTTTGTAATGCACAATGGCTGGGCTGAATACACAGGGAAGAGACCTATGAGAGCCTGTTACTTCACAGACTAGCTCACAAGCCCATAAGTTCAGGGGTTGGGGGCTTCCTCTGACCATCTTCTCACTGCTAGGCTAGCAGAGCTGATAGGAAACAGCTACAGGACCTGGGCCTAAGAGAGGCCTAGTGGGCCCTGAAGAACAGATGACTCCTGCTAGTATGCTTGGCACAGTGACCCACTCCAACTACTGTTACCCAACCGCAGGGAGCTGATAAGGCGTTTCCATCCTTACTGATAGGCTTAGTCCTTAAGTATGCAGGATGGGGTATCTGCCTGGATCCCACCCTGCAAGCTGGGATCTGTCTGGGGGACCCTCATTCCCTGAGCAAGCAAACCATCCAAACCTCCCCAAGCCCTCACCAAACTGCAACTCCCCACATCTTACCTTGGTCATGGCCTGCTCTTAGGAGAGTCAGCAGCTTCTTGTAGAGGCTGAATGTTTTTAAGATGACCTTCCCAGTGCTCTTGTTGAAAATAGCTTCCTGCAAACCAATGTATGCTAACCACACACACAACTCCAGGAAGAGAGCAAGCTAGTATTGAGGGATCACCACACCCACACTGGCACAAATACTCAAGATGCCCAGTGGAAACCCACCCCCCAAAGCCCTCAGGGCTCTTCCAGAGCCACCTTCTGTGCCTAAGGGGCATGTGAGAGAAAGCAGACGGAATAGGTGCCCTTTTCTCTTTGCATGAGAACGAGACCAGGCTGGGTATCTAGCTCAGTGATAGAACACTTGCCCAGCAGGTATGAGGCCCTAAGTTCATCCCTCAGTACTGGGCAAATAAAAGAGCAACAAGACAGGTTGGCAATGAGGCCATTAAGCAAAAAGCAGAAGCCCAGGCCAGGAAGCTTCCATAATCCTAAGAGGGCTAAAGCTAAGGATAGGGGACGCCCCCAAAGGCTACCACCTGACTTTTCCCAGGCTCAGTTTCTGCTGATTCCTTTCAACTATTTTAGGCCTGCAGTGAAGTCCTGGCTGGTCAGAGGAAGCCCCCAACCCTTGAACTTCAGGGCCTGGGAGCTGGTCCAACTGAGTTAGCAGAATGGTCTCACAGGTCCCTGCCTGTGTAGCTAGTCCAGCCCAGGGACAATGCAGACTTATTGCCACAACCCTAGAAAAAAAGAACTTCTGGAGTTGAGTGTGGTGCTTCACGCCTATCTGAAGACTGAGGTAGTAGGCTTACTTTTGAGTTTGAGGCAAGCCTGCAGAAGAACAACACAGAACCTTGGTGAAAAAAGTTATGAGCAGCTTCTAGAAGAGTCCAGAAATGTTACAAGCTAAGTCAAAGGCTGAGTCCAGGTAACCCAGTGCCTGTGGACCTGGACAGATGCTTTCCCATGGGAAGGGTGCTACTATACCATCTTACCTCCCAATCCTCCAAGTTCTGTACAGCCACAAACAGGCAGCCTGTGACATAGAAGAGCTTCCAGCCCAGACTATCTGCAAGCAGAGATAGTATATCAGCCCATTAGCTAAAGGAGCCAAAGTGATATGTCCACAGGAGGGTCCTTCCAGCCCAGCCTTTCCTTCCTTCATCTCAGGTTACAGGCTTAGTCAACTGCGTTCCTGTACCTTCCTGGGTCGTTGGTGACATGTGTATCCCAAACTCTGCCTAAGTCCACCTAGGAGACAGGTAGATCTATATACCTTGTCATGGAGGGTAAGACACACGATTTTTCCCTGTAGCAAAGTGGCAGGCAAATAAATACTAAAGAGCTTCTTTCCGAGAGTACTTTATAACAGGAAGAAATTTAAGGTACAGGACATGGACTATAGTCATCTCTCACACAAGGCAAGGCAAAGGCCACCCCAAAGGTTACACACACTAGGAATGCTCTCTGCTTTTTGTTTATTTCCAAGTACAAGGAAGCTGATGGGAAAAACATACTTTACCTCCACTATAATAGGCAGCAGCCAGGCCAGTGGATAATATTCCTGTGGAGAGAGGGATTATCTTGTTAACTGTCAAGGAGAGTTCCCCTTCTTCTTGTGCTGCAGCCCCCCAAAGCAGGCCTGTCTCACAGCAGGATAGCTTGTTCAGGGGCAGCAGGTAGAAGCTACCTAGTGCAGGGTTGGGGACACAGCCAAGAAGTTTGTTTAAAAATAGGGAGGGGGGGACTGGAAAGATAGCTTATTGTTTAAGAATATATACTACTGCAGAGGAACCCAGTTCAGTTCTCAGCACTGTTGTGGGCCATTTTATCACATAGTGTGAACATGTGTCACTGTGACTAGTTTAATAAAGAGCTGAATGGCCAACAGCTATGCAGGAGAGAATAGGCAGTACTTCTGAGCAGCGAAAGGAACTTGGGATGAATTTAGGCACTCAGAGACCTCAACAAGATTTGGACCAAGTCAGACAAACACAATGGAAGAGATGTAGAAAAAAACACATGCCATGGGGGCTGGAGAAGCAAGCAGTTGGAGCACTGGCTGCTCTTCCAAAGGACCCAGGTTCAATTCCCAGCACCCACATGGCAATTCATAGCTGTCTGTAACTCCAGTTCCAGGGGAATCTGACACCTTTATATCAATGCACATAAAATAAACTTAAATAATTATTTATAGAAAAAAAGCCACATGGCAGAACACAGATTAATAGATGCGGGTTAGTTTAAGTTATAGGCGGTAGTTGGGGACAAGCCTAAGCTAAAAGCCAAACTTTCATAATAAATTTCCATTTCGTTATTTGTGGACTGACAGCCCAAAGAAAGTCCAACATTTGGCACCCGCAGGCCACTCACAACCTCGTGTGACTTCAGCGCCAGAGATGTAACACTATTTTGGACTCCACAGCACCTATATGCACCTGCACAGACCCATACATAGATACACTTACATAATTAAAAAATTAAATAAAAAAAAAACAGGTTATGCTATCCATGGCATTCACCAGACTCGTCTGCAATCAAATGAAAAATGCAATGACCCAGATGTCAGTATTGCCTACCTGTGATGAGGAGCAAAGACAAGACTACACAGAGATAATACAACACAGAGCACAGTATGCAGAATGTCATGAGGACCTTCACGAATCATAAAGGACTATAGAGAACCTGCTGCTGAAGTCACAGCCAGTACCTCACCTCAGACTCTGAACAGCCCAGCCAACACAAGTGCAGCTGTTCATGAGATGCAAGACACTTCTGGTAGGCAGTGATGGGGGACAGAGTCCAGGAGGACGGAGACAGGGAGGAAGAGAAATGTGAACCCATGATCACCTGTCACATGGAAGAAAACCTAGTGACCTCAAGAAAGCAGACAGGCTGGGAGTGCATGTCTGTTAAGGGGACCCTGCATGCCCTCTGAAAGGGAAGGCACACCAAAGTGAATGAAGCATGCTTTACCAAGGTCTTGTATTGACAAGAACCTCCAATAGAATACGAAGAAACTGTTCCCATCACTTAAGATTTGACTTGGGAAAAACATAAGTCTTACCGACCAGCAGGGACCAAGACCGGATGCCTGGAGCCCTCGTCAGATGGAGGCGGGTGCTGGTTCGTGTCTCCACTTGCATGTACATCTCTGGAACCTGGGCTTCACCTCACAGCAGACCCGGCTGAGAAAGACACACAGCTGAAGCCTGCAACCACTGCACACAGGCAGCACCTCATCAGTCTAAACAGGAGGCCAGGGGAAGGTCCACAGCGGCCTTTATCCACGAGACTGTCTCAACTCACAATTATACATGGGCACAGGGACAACACAGCCCAGAAAGTGAGGCCTGGTCTTACTTCCAAGCCACAGTCATATCTGGGAACCCTTTCCTTAACCGAATCCTCGTCTTGAAGTTGCTCTGTTAGCCTCCAGCAACTCTCAGGCTTCCGGCACCTTAGCCGAATCGTCCAGAAACTCCTCTTCCCATCAAGAAAGGGAACTGAAAGTGCCCTGTGTCTGAGTTTCTGCCGTCATACTAACTATGGCCCAAATGCATCCGAATTAATGGGACACTGTGGCAAGACCCCTGGAGACAACGCCCAAAGCCCCAGTGTTGAGTGGCTCCTCGGATTCCCAGGTGCAATCAAGCATCGTGCCCTGCATGCTCTGGAATCCCCGTTAGGCACACAACTTGCCTCCCTCTGACCTCAGTTACCAACAAGCTCCACGAGCGGCCCGTTATGCTCGCTCCGCACAGTGCACACGCCCGATCCAGGTCCGCGAACAGTGACCCGCACAGGGCACGAACATGAGAACGGGAAGCACAGCGAGACGGAACTAGAAAAGCTTTGGGACACACTTGCGCGGGCACCAACCGACTCGCACCGAATTAGCGGGAGGGAACTAGGGGACAGCCTCCCGAACTTCCGGACTTCAGTCCCCAGGACTTCCGGGCTAAAGCCAGGTGGGGACTCCCGAGGGGCGGAGCCTGAGTGACGACGCCTTCCGGAGTTGTGCGTCCGTTTCCGCACTCGCGGGGCGGGGCCTGGCGCTGGAGGGCGGGCTCGGTCGATGGGGCCGGAGTCTAAGCTGGGGCCCGCCGAGCGCGGCGTCAGCGGCTTAGGAGCCTTAGCGATGGGTCGCCATCTATTTGTTTAGTTATTTATTCATTTTGTTGTGGTCCGAGGGTGTGAATCAACCCAGGTAGACACAAGAGGTTACCTCAAGGCAAGATTTAACACGGGCAGCACAAAAGGAGCCGGGCGGTGGTGGCGCACGCTTTCATTCCCAGCCGGCAGATCTGAGTTCGAGGCCAGCTTGGGTTACAGAGCGAGTTCCAGGACAGCCTCCAATGCTAGGCAGAGAAGCTCTGTCTCAAAAAATAAGAAAAAAAAAAAAAAAAAGAAGAAGAAGAAGGGGGAAAGGAGAGGGGGCTGATGGATCATTCGGGCCACAGAAAAGACTCTGGGGCTGAACGGCCACCCCAAATGCCAGTTGAAGCAAGTGTTTAAGCACAAAAATCACAAACATTGGTTGCCAAGTTACAGTTACAATTTTCACCAATAAGGATTTAGAGATTAGGGGCTTCCTTGAGTATTCATCACTGTCAACAAATACAATGCAAGCTTTTAGTCCAAGCAATCAAATTTATTTGTTCCTTCTGTTGTTAGTAATAGCCATGTTTCTAGAGAGCTAGAGACGCATAATGACTAGTTCTGTAGTTTACGGAGGTAAGTCATATATTGGAAGGTTCTCAGCTTGAACTTTGTCTCACCCTACAGGTAAAATGGAGTCTGAAGTCAAATCTGGCCAAGGTGCTTTTGCCTATTCCCTTTGTCGGTCTGTCTTCTGTCTGCCTGCCTACCATCTATCTATTTGAGGTGCTTTTACCTGCTCCCTTCAATTTATCTATGTTTGTTTGTTTATTGACTTATGGAGACAGGGTTTCTCTGTGTAGCTCTGGCTGTCCTGAAACTCCCTCTGTAGACCAGGCTGGCCTCGAACTCCAAGAGATCTGCCTCTCGAGTGCTGTGACTAAAAGCGTACACCACCACCCCTGGTTGGTTCTGGAGTTTTAAGGAAATGATAAAGAGGTTACACTAGGACAGCGTGGGAAACATTGACAACCTGAATTTTACAATTTTACGAACAATGTAAAATAAATGAAATTTGAAGAGGTTTTCATTATAGATATAAGGGAAAACACAGCCAGGGGCTTCTGGAAGAGGCCAGACTGAACATGGCCAGCAGAATAGACTGAGCCATGACAGGAAAGAGAGAGGGGCAGAGCAAGAGAGGAAGAGAAGAGAGAGAGAAAAGAAGACCAACAACAGTGCAGAGAGAACCAAGAGACCAAGACAGCGAGTAGCCAAAACGGCAGGGATTTATAGGAAAAGAGAAGCTAGGGGAAGGGGAGCAGCAAAGCTCAGTGGCTGCAGAGGTTTATGATGGTTTATGAGACCTAACACACTATAACTACAGTGACACTACAATCTGGGGCACATGTCACCATTTTGTAGTTGCCTCTAACACACAAAGTGATCTGTGGGTGCGCGAATGTCAGCTGAAGCTGAGATTTCTATTGCTTTCCTGTTCTCTTTAAATCTGTTTGTTGTGTGTTTTATAATTTTATGGCCTTATAAGAATACAATCAGCATGCAAAACCCTGGAAGTTTTGCCAATATATAAAGCACATTATATGTGAAAGGTTCAGGCATTATGCTGGCCTGCCCGTTACCTGGTGGAATCCACTCAGACAATACCCTGGTCAGCCCAAGGTTCCATGGGAAAGAAGTCTGCACGCAGGTGCAGAGGACCCCTTTAAAAGATAGGCCCCTGCCCTCTCTCTCTCTCTCTCCCCCTGTTCCTGCTCTCTGTCCCCTCTCTCTGTTTCCCCGCTGTCTCTCTATGGCGACCGGCCATGGCGGTCAGCCATTACCCTGTTCCTCTTCTTAGTCTACCCATTCTGCCGGGCCTTATAATAAACTTATAGTCAAAATGTCTGTCTCAACAATATTTCTCTTTTCTTCTTTTTAAACAAAAGAATAACAATATGTCTTAAGTAAACTGGGTGAGCTATTTCAATATAGACCTCTATCCCCAATATTGAAAGGCTTAGGAGAATCGCTCCACAAAGCCAGCTTGGGATATACAGTGAGTTCAAGGCCAGTGTGGACAATCTGGTGAGATCCTATCTCAAAATAAATAAAAAGAGAACGGGAGGTGAAGATCAATGGTGGAGTGCTTGACTAGAATGCACAGTCAGTTGATAAATCAAAAATGATATTCTTTCTGCTTTATCTCCTTTTAAAATCCAGCTTTGGCACATCAGTGGTGGCACACCCCTTTAATCCCAGCACATAACTCTAGAGGCAGAGGCACCAGAACCCAGAATTCTAGTCCAGCCAGAAATACACACACACACACAAATGAGGGCTAGAGAGTAAGTGGTTAAGACCATTTGTTGCTTTTACAGAGGACCTGGGGTTTGGTTTTCAGCACTTATATGAAAACTCTCAAAACTCTTATGACATCCCCAGGTACCAGGGACATATGTGGCCTGGCCTAGATACATACATGTAAGCAAAACATCATACACATAAGACAAATTAAATCTTAAAAATTAAAAACAGCCTGGCGTTGGTGGCACACGTCTTTAATCCCAGCACTCGGGAGGCAGAGGCAGGTGGATCTCTGTGAGTTCGAGACCAGCCTGGTCTACAAGAGCTAATTCCAGGACAGCCTCCAAAGCCACAGAGAAACCCTGTCTAAACAAACAAACAAAAAAAACCAAAACAAAAACAAAAAAATTAAAAACAATGAACTAAAATAAAATCTACCTGTGAGACAGGCTCTCACTTCGTAAACCAAGGTGAATTGAAATTCACTATCCTCCTAATGCAACCTCTTTGTTTTTGTTTGTGATAGGATTAATGTAGTCCTGCCTGTCCTAGTGTTGTGGGTTATCTATCCACCACAGATGATGCTTAGACATAGGTTTAAACCAATTGAAAGTCTTATTAGGTGACTACACTGGGCATTCAGGATCCCACTGTAGCCCCAAGCCTTTCTCAGGGTGAGAGTTTAAGTATAAAAAAACATATTCTGGGTTACATATTCAGTTAACACGAACAGTTAGCCAGCAACAGAATTACAGGAGCCAAAAAGCAAGGTTAGTAAGGTTAGTTAAATTTTAACTAAGAAAAGGCTTTTTTGGTTTCTAGAGAAAGGTTTCTCTGTGTAACTCTGGCTGTTCTGGAACTCCCTCTGCCTCTGCCTTCCGACTGTTGGGATTAAAGATGTGAGCCACCACGCCGGGCAGGATTCTGGTACTTTCTTAATTGTAAGTGACAGATGGTGTACTACCACGCCAAACTTCAAGGTCAGCCGACTCCAGTCTTCCCTGCAGACGCGTCCAAGCTCACAAAGCAAGGCACGCTTGTGCGCATGTGCACTGCGGCCGCACCAGCCTACGTGAGGCTGTGCAGGACGGTCATGGCGGTGGCGGAGGGCGGCGCCTACCCCGCCCTGGAGGAGCTGCCGCGGAGCTCGGCTTACGACACTGACTTCCTTGAGCTGGCCCGGCCGCGGCCTCTGCGCGAGGCGCTGCCGTCGCTGCGGTCCGGCCTCCTGCGCTCGGCCAGCGCACTCTTCGTGCCTCACACACCTAGCGTCGCCCCTGTCACCAACAGGCCGTAAGCAACCAGGCAGAAACCGACAGACAGCAGAGTGTGCCCCGGCCCGTCAACTTCCAGCCCAAGGACAAGCTCCTCCCCCACTTTCTGATTGGCTCCCGGAAGGGACCTGCCACTTCCTGGCACTCTCGTTGGCCTAGGCGGAGGAGGCGGGGTAGGTATGCTATACTAGCCTCGCACTCTTCTCATTGGCCCACGGGTGTGGCTCATCCTGTTTCGGCTCTCTCATTGGTCTACCACAGTCCTGGAGGCGGGGCCTCCGCGGATGAAGACAACAAAGGGTCGCGGGTCGCTAGCCCCGCAGGCGGCGGTGTTCCAGTCTTCCTCCTTCCACGCCGCGGAGAGGCTCGTGGGCCTCCCGCCAGTCCCGCTCCGATGAAGTGTGAGCACTGCACACGAAAGGTGGGTGCGGCGTCCGGTGGGACGGGGGAGAAAGCCAGGACTGCGAATTGTGCGGAGGGCCGCGCTCGGCCGTGTGCACCTTCCTTTCTGCCTGTCAGTCTCTGACAGGCGTCACCTGTCTGGCGGCGGACGGGAGGCCGGCTGGCTGCGGGCCGCTGCTGGCGGGTGCACCGCCGCACTCGCGGTGGAAGTAAACGACTAATGAAGTGGTCAGGAATGTTTGAGCGGCTCTTACAAGAAGACAAGGACAACAAACTTGTATACTTACAGCATCAGTGAGAACAGGTGGAGAAGGAACTAAGGGCAGGCCCTGCTGCCCGCTCCACTAGGTGACTGAAGTGACAGACAACCTTCACACTTGCTTCCAACATGGTGACAGCCACGTGATGCATGCGAAGGAATTTTTTTTTCTTTTTTTCTTTTGGTGGTGGGAGCGGAACTGTATCATATCCACATACCCCATAAACTGTTCTTTTTTACTTACTACTTATGGTAAACATCCGTCCGGGGAATCACCTGTATTCTTGCAGAATAGCCACATGTTACTGTTCTTGAATCCATTAGAGCTATGTCACTTCTGTTCTTAATTATCAAAAACAATGCAGATGGAGGTGTGTGTGTGTGTGTGTGTGTGTGTGTTTACGTGTATCCGTCCTTAAGTATGGATGATTTTAATTCTGTGGAAAGGGTTTCTAGAGGTAAGATTAACTGCTCAGGCTATGTTTTGTGTTTTGGTAATGGAGAGAATCCCACTAAATTATTCTAGGCTGAGCTTGGTGCTATACACCTGGGATCCCAGTGTTTGAGAGATTGAGGCAGGAGATCATGAACTCAAAGTTAGTGCAATTTATCAACAACCTGTCTCATGTTTTAAACCTGGTATGGTAGTACACATCTTAATTCTAGCACACAGGAGGCAGAAGCAGAAGGATCTCTAAGTTTGAGGTCAGCCTGTTCTACATAGTGAGTTCCAGGGCTATAGGGACCTAATCTTAGGAAAAAAAAAGCTAGAATAAAATAAAGAAGAAAAGAAAAAGAATTTTCCCTTCTAACATTTCCTTGTCCTCCCCCCCCTTTTTTTTTTTAAAGGAATGTAGTAAAAAATCAAAAACCGATGACCAGGAGAATGTGTCCATCGACACATCAAGTCCAGCCCAGGAGAAGGAAGAGGCAAGTAAACCTTTCAGATTGTGTCAGCCTGATGTGAGCAGGGCTGTTGCTCCTGCTGTGTTTATATTTCAGATTGTGTCAGCCTGATGTGAGCAGGGCTGTTGCTCCTGCTGTGTTTTCTCCTGTTAGTTCAGATCACTTGAGCTTCACTAAAAAAACCAAAATAGGTTTTTTTTTTTTTTTTTTTTAATAACTGGAGAATTAATAACATGGGAGAAGTGGGTGGCAGGATTTTCCTCTTTGATTTCGTAGTTGTGATGTATTATCTAATCTGGTGGGCATAGTGTGGCTCTCTGATGTGTTGTCTAATCTGGTGCGCATAGTTGTGGCTATCTGTGTGTCATTACTGTGCTCTGGAGACTAAGCGTTTGGGAAATAGCAATGCATCAGGAGCAGTGGCCCCTGGAGTCCTGGGTCAGTTTGGGCCAGTGCTGTAGACACCAGGACTGTTCCCTAATGTCTATACTCTGTTGCATGACTTTGGAAAGATCTAATCCCATTGGCATGCTAGTACATGCCTGAGAAGTAGAGGCAGAGTGTCATGAGTTTGAGGCCTATCTAGACTACATAGCAAAATTCTGTCTCCAAAAAAACAATAAATAAAAAATCCTATAACCCTTTGAGACCCTATTTCTTTCTTTTTTCAAAAATTATTTTATTATGTATACAGTGTGCTGCCTGCATGTTTGCCTGCACACTAGAAGAGGTGAGGCCCTATTTCTTATCAGTGTTGTAGGGGAGTCATGTTTCTTCCCTCCCAGGGATCTGGTAAGGATGAGATAAGTTTGAACACAGTCTAACCAGCACCTTGGCAGTTTAGTGTGGGTTTTTTCTTTTGTTTTGTTTTTGTTTTTTTAGTTTTTTGAAACAGGGTTTCTCTGTGGCTTTGGAGCCTGTCCTGGAACTCACTTTGTAGACCAGGCTGGTCTTGAACTCACAGAGATCCACCTGCCTCTGCCTCCTGAGTGCTGGGATTAAAGGCATGCGCTACCATGCCCAGCTTACTTTATTTTTACTAATACGATTTGAACCTAGAGCCTTGAACTTGCTAGGAGGTGTGTCAGTCACACCTCTAGCACCTAAGTAAGCACCTTGTAGGCTCTTAGAGGTTCTGGAAGCATAAGGCACATAAGATGCCAACCTCTGTGAAGTCATTAGGGAGGGACAAGCAAGTTGACACTGTACTAATGGGCATTGAAAATAAATCTCAGGATGCCAGCTCTGTTAGGGCCAATAGGTGAGCTCATTTGGAATATTTCCTGTGGAAGAACTCAAGAACAAAGCCAGTGTGGCTGAATGTGAGCCCCTGGGCAGGACAGGCAAGGCAAAAGCTGTGCTGTGGATCCTATTTTGAGAGAGTGCTGTCAGGGTCTTTGAGCAGTGGAAATGTGACTTGTGCTTTAGTAGATTTCTCTGGGGACTAAAAAAGGCCAGGTAGGGCATGGGGGAGGGGGATACAAAATGGGTGGTTAAAGGGACAAAGGTCCTAGAGTCCCAGCCTCCAGGTGTTCAGATCCCTTTATTGAGGTAGGCATAAATGAGCACCAGTAGTTCAGAGTTGGGAGCTGATGTCTGTGTTGCACACAGGTGGAAACCTCAAGCTAGTCATAACTGTATGAAAAGTTTGTTCAACAGTGTGGAACTGGAAGAGCTGGGCAGGGAAACCTGAGACTTGTTCACAAGCACTGGAGAGGAAGGGTGGAAGGAGGAGAAGGAGATGGCTATCAGGCCAGTTTGCAGCAGCCAGAAATATCATCTTTTTCCACAAGATAACACCGGGGCTGGTTCACCCTTGACTGTCATCTGCACGATCCTAAGAGCTATCAAGGGCCTTGTGCCTCCTCTGCCGTGAGCTGTTCAGAACAGACACTATTGCCTAGTAGCACCTCTTGTCACTTCAGGCCTGACTTTGTCTCCATGTTAAGTGCAGATTCTTTTCTTTATTGTGCTTATACAATTACCCTCCCCAAAGAAACAATGCTGTCAAAACTACAAACAATAGCAGCAACAACAACAACAAAAAACTGGAAAAACAAAACACAAACAACAACAACAAAAAAAACAGGTGGATCTCTGAGATTGAGGCCAGCTTGGTCTACACATTGAGTTCTAGGACAGCTGGGGCTACACAGAGAAATCCTGTCTCAAAAAACCGGGTTGGGGGGGAACCAAAAGGAAAAGAAACAATGTTAACACCATTTTCTTTCATAGAAGGGAGAATTCCATAAGTTGGCAGATGCTAAGATATTTCTGAGTGACTGCCTGGCATGTGACAGCTGTGTGACTGTAGAAGAAGGAGTTCAGCTTTCCCAGCAGAGTGCCAAGGACTTCTTTCATGTCTTGAATCTTAATAAGGTATGGTGTCAGCTGAAACTGATGGGAAAGGTTGTAATTCCAACTACTGGGAAACTGAGGCAGGAGAATAGCAAGTTCAAAGTCTGCCAGGCCATGGAAATGCTTTTAAGTTTACTTCTCTCTCTCTCTCTCTAAAGATTTTATTTATTTTGTATACAATGTTCTTCTTGCATGTCTGACTGCAGGCCGGAAGTGGGCACCAGATCTCATTATAGATGGTTGTGAGCCACCATGTGGTTGCTGGGAATTGAACTCAGGACCTCTGGAAGAGCAGTCGGTGCTCTTAACCTCTGAGCCATCTCTCCAGCCCCTTAGGTTTACTTCTAAATTGGATTTTGTTAGGACTTTATTGTAAGTATCCCTGTCATCCTTCATTTCACCTGCAGAGAATGAGTCCCACTGGAAGCCTAGGCATAGAGATGCGCTGTTGACCCTTCTGTCTCCCGCCTCCTGAGTGATAAGATTACTTCAGCCACTCACCACCACACCAAGATCATATGCATCTTTTTTGTTTGTTTGCTTATTTGTTTTTCAAGACAGGGTTTTTCTTCTTTGTGTAGTCCTGCCTGTACTGGAACTTGACCTATAGCTTACATCTTTTTCTTTTCTTTTTAAAATGTGTTTAAAAACTTTTATGTTGGGGCTGGAGAGATGGCTCAGAGGTTAAGAACACCGGCTGTTCTTCCAGAGGACCTGAGTTCAATTCCCAGCAACCACATGGTGGCTCACAACCATCTATGATGAGATCTGGTGCCCTCTGCTGGCCTGCAGGCAGAACACTATATACATAATAAATAAATAAATCTTAAAAAAAAAAAAAAGATTAGTAAAGGAATGTAAGAGTAGAAAAAGTTTGTTTAAAAAAAAAACTTTTATGTTTTGCTGGGCTATGGTGGTGTATGCCTTTGAAGGCAGAGGCAGGTGAATCTCTGAGTTCGAGGCCAGCCTGTTCTACAGAGTGAGTTCTAGGACAGCCAGAGCTACACAGAGAAGCCCTGACTCAAAAAACAAAGCAAACGAACAAACAAAAATTTCATTTACTATGAATTTTCCATTAAGGTGCCTTACGTTGCTCCTGATGTAATCAATACACATGTGACTTTATTGTTTTTCCTTCTAGAAATGTGACACCTCAAAGCATAGAGTGCTGGTTGTGTCTGTATGTCCTCAGTCTCTGCCTTATTTTGCTGCTAAATTCAACCTCAGTGTCACTGATGCATCTAGAAGACTCTGTGGCTTCCTCAAAAGTCTTGGTGAGTCAGTCACTTTTTAAAAATATTTATTCATGTATTTATTTTTAGTTTTTGAGACAAGTGTTTTCCCTGTAGCCCTGCCTGTCCTGGAACTCACTTTGTAGACCAGGCTGGCCTCAAACTCACAGAGATCTGTCTGCCTCTGCCTTTCAAGTACTGGGATTAAAGGTGTGCGCCACCACAGCCCGACATTTACTTTTTTATTATACTGTGGGTGTGTCTACTTTCAGTTCATGAAGGGCCCTTTTTATTTTCCAAGTTCAATTCTCAAGGGCACAGGATAGAAAATCTTCGGAGAAACTCCTGGAATGTCAAAGGACCCCATTCCTTGTGTCTTGAGTCCAGCTTTCTACCAGTGTAGGTGGGTGTCACATACCCTGTGCCGTGTGCAGATAGAGTTTTTGTTACAATGAGGTGATGGGTCTGTAGTAAGAAGTGAACCCCTGCTGACAGTGTAGACAGTGATTGCTAGGAGGATCCTGTACTTGCCTCCAGCTCACAGAATGAGTATTTGATAATTACTTCTGCAATGACTAATGTCCATTTTCCTAAGAACCTTTTTCTAACTAGTAAGCTGTAGCATTTATCTATATCTCTAGCCCCAGGCATGTGTTCTCTATATGGGCAATGAAAGGTGGTAATTTGCTCCATTAGGGCACATACCTTTAATCCCAGCACTTGGGAGACAGAAGCAGGCAGATCTCTGTGAGTTCAAGGCCAGCTTGGTCTACATGGTAAGTACTAGGCCATCCACAGATATACAGTGAGACCCTATCTGGGGGCAAAAAAAAAGGCTAGGCATGTCAGCCATCTCCTGTAACTCCAGCATTGGAAGAGCTGAGACAGGTAGATTTCAGGAGTTCCTCGACTAGCCAGCTAGCCAGAATAGTAAACTTCTATTCTATGAGAAAACTATCTCAAAAAGTAAGGTGTAGGGCCAGCAAAATGGTTCAGCAAGTAAAGAGTTTCTCCAATACAGGAGAGTGCTGTTGTAAATTCATTGCCCCTCAACACCATCCACAAAAGTGAGAGTCAGGAAGACTTGGTAGCATGCCTATAAGTAACACTCATGAAGTAGAGGCAGGAGAATCATCCATGAGTTCCAGGCTGGCCAAGACTATATAGCAAGACTTTGTTTCAAACAAGTGCCCAGTGTGAACCAGGCCACTTTTGTAAGCAAAGTTTCAAGACTAACTGTGGTGGTGGTGGTGGTGCCATTAAATCTGTGATCCGTGTTTGTGTCTGAAACAGGAGAAGGCAAAGTTGAGGAAGAATTAGGGTGTTCAAAAGCTGGGTATGGTTGTGACTACCCCTAATATTAGCATTCAGAAGCCTGAGGTAGGAAGATTTCCAACTTTATGGCCAACCTGGGCTATGTAAAGAGAACTTGTCAAAAATAACAACTATAAAAAGCCGAGTGTTATTGTCCATGATTTTAATCATAGCACTTGGGAATCCGACAGATCATCACAAGTTCAAGGCTAGTCTGGTCTTCATAACTCAATAAGCTGTGGACCAGGTAGGGCTGCAGAGCAAGACCTTGTCTTTAATATGAAATTAAAGACAGAGAGTACTTAGATGTTAACTGTGATCTGGATCCATACTTGGTCTGAGAGAAATAGCCATGTCCCTCTTTCCTGCAGGGGTGCACTATGTATTTGACACCACAATCGCCGCGGATTTCAGCATCCTGGAGAGTCAGAAGGAGTTTGTACGCCGATATCACCGGCACAGTGAGGAGCAGCGCGAACTGCCCATGTTGACCTCTGCCTGTCCTGGTGAGCACAAGTCTGCTAGTGCCATTTCACCAGAGCTGTAGAAATAGATGTGGCCCTGGCTTTGGCTGCAAGTGGGCAGGCCCATCCCACTCAGACTTGTAGAGCAGGACACCTTATGAATAGGGACAGTGTAGAGGAGGTATCTTGGCTTGGCCTGGGGTGACAGTCTCAGTCACAAGGCAGGAGGAAGCAGAGGGAGCTGACCTCATGTGTTCTTTCTCTCCATCTTTCTGTTTCTCTTTCTCTCTCCAGGTTGGGTCAGATATGCTGAGCGGGTACTGGGCCGCCCAGTTATTCCCCATCTCTGCACTGCCAAGTCCCCCCAGCAGATCATGGGCTCCTTGGTGAAGGATTACTTTGCTAGACAGCAGGTAAGCAAGCCAGCCTCTCCAGAGAACAGCAGGAGAGGGTAGACTCAAGGTAATTAAGGCTTGAAGGGAAACACTGTACACTCCATGGACAGGGTGGCCCTGGACCTCACCTATGGAGACACTGCCTGAATGCTTCTCTTCCGGGTGCCTCAGGAAGCTAAGCCTCAAACTCTCTCCTAGCTTTTTGCTCCAGGCCACCAATGCCCCCTCTTAGGTTGCCTTTTTGTTTTGTTTTGTTTTGGTTTTTTGAGACGGGGACTCTCAACATAATCCTAGGTGTTCTGGGGCTCCATATGTAGATTAGGTTGACCTCAGACTGAGATCCTCTGCCTCTGCCCCCCGAGTGCTGGGATTAAAGGTGTGCTACCACACCTGACCCTCTCTTTTTATTTTTAATTTTACTTTTTATTTTATGTGTATGGGTGTTTGCCTGTATGTATGTCTGTGCACCACTCACATGTCTGGTGCCTACAGAGGCCAGAAGATGCCATCAACTCCACTGGAATTGGAGTTACATCCAGTTGTGAGCTGCTACATGGTTGCTGGGAATTGAACCAGGTTCTCTGGAAGAGCAGCTAGTCTTGTTAACCACTAAACCATCTTTCCAGTCCCTGGTCCCATGATCTTAACACATGATTGGTAAGGCCTAGTCTAGAGTTCCTTCATGTCCCTTGCCTCAGCCCATCCCCTCTTGGGTTCCAAGGCTTTGGGCAGCCTGACAGATCACACCCTGCCTTTCTTCCTTCATGTGAAACAACTGTTTGAGCACCACAGTAACTAGAAAAGACAGCAAGGGTAAGGATCTTCTAATGGCCACATTCATCTGATAATCTCATTTTAGCCACTGGAAATATTTGTTTGCTTATAAAATCACCACAGTTGGCAAGTTACCCATCCCACTGCCATATGTGTATTGAGTTGAAGGAACAGCAAATTGGCCATGGAGTGGTCTACATTCCCCTTGCCCTCTTTTATTTTTGAAGATTTATTTATTATGTATACAGTGTTCTGCCTGCAAGTATGCCTGCAGGCCAGAAGAGGGCACCAGATCTCATTCTAGACAGGTGTGAACCACCATGTGGTTGCTGGGAATTGAATTTAGGACCTCTGAAGAGCTTCCAGTGCCCTTAACCTCTGAGCCATCTCTCCAGCCTCCCCCTCTCCCCCCCTCCCCCCAACTTTTCTTAAATTATCCCAACTACCTTTTTTCTCTGGGCTTTTTTCTTACTTTCACTCTACTCCTGTGGCTGGTGGGCTGGCCAGCTGGCCCCTGTTGTCCTCTTTTCCTTGTTTTTCTCTTGCTCCAACCCCCTCTTCCCAGATGACTCCTCCTATTTATTCTCTCTGCCTGCCAGTCCCACCTGTCCTTTCTCCTGCCTAACTATTGGCTGTTCAGCTCTTTATTAGGCCATCAGGTGTTTTAGACAAGCAAAGTAACACAGCTTCACAGAGTTAAACAAATACAACATAAAAGAATGCAACACATCCTTGCATTATTAAAACAAATGTTCCACAACATAAACAAATGTAACACATCTTAAAATAATATTCCACGGGCTGGAGAGATGGCTCAGCCGTTAAGAGCACCGACTGTTCTTCCAGAGGTCCTGAGTTCAATTCCCAGCAACCACATGGTGGCTCTCAACCACCTTGAATGAGATCTGGTGCCCTCTGCCAGCTTGTAGGCAGAAGACTGTATAGACTGTATACATAATAATAAAAAAAAATATTCCGCAACACTCCCACACACTCTAGTTGCCATCATTGCTTCCCTGAAGCTCTAAGCTGAGTGCTGTCCTCCACAGAATCTGTCTCCAGAGAAAATCTTCCATGTTGTCGTGGCCCCTTGCTATGATAAGAAGCTAGAAGCTCTTCGAGAGGGACTTTCCACTACTTTGAATGGTGCCAGGGGCACTGACTGTGTGCTGACATCAGGTGAGAAGCAGATAGCTGTTCTTGAACTCAGAAAGTGATCCTGACATCTGACAGGCCAGCCTGGCCAAGCTGCCTGATGGTAGTGATAGCCAAGGGTTCTTGGGGTTCAGTGGCCTAAAGCAAAGAGGAAGTTTCTGCATCCTGCCTCCTCTCAGTCTTCTTCCAGGAGTTAGGTCTCTGGGAGAACAATATTGGCAACATGGCTCTTAGGTAATGTGTACTTACATCACAACCCATCAACATCCTTTCCTATAGAGGGCAAAGAGGGCTTGTGTACACAGGTAAAGCACTGGAGAAGCCAGGAAGGTTGAACATGCATGCATCCTTCAAAGGAAAGAGATGTTTAACCTGTCCTCCTCCTGGTATTCTGGGAGTGGCTATAGTTTACAACCTGGTGATCGCTTACTGACTATTGAGCCAGGCTTTGCCCATATCCCCCAGAATTTAGGTTTTACTTATCCCAAACCCTTTTCTCATAATCTAGCATTGTTTCTAGGCATAATACCATCCTTATGAGTGATGTTTTTTTGTGCTTAACAGCAGCCTAAGTGAATTCTATGTTATTTTAGGATCAGACCAAACCCTGACTTCATGGGCATTATGTTTACTTCATTCTCCCTAGACCCTTATCTTGAGCATTGCTTCTAAATCAACAAGAAACCATCTTAGGGACGAAGCCAAATGTATTTTGTAAATAGTTTCAATATAAACATGTTGTAAGCTTTGTTGTTACCACAGGGCCAAATTAATTGTTATCAGAAAACTTTTTTTCCCCGAAATTGTGCTGTGCTTAAATATGGCTATAATAAATGAACTGCTGGTCAGACTCATAGTCTTGGCCCAGCACCAATAGCTACAATTGGGCTGAATTGAGTTTCATTGTTGTCTCTTTGTGGATGTTTCTGTGCCTGCTGTAAAGTCTGCAGAGACCCTCATACTTTCCCACATGTTAGAAACCAGTATACTATAGGACAAAAGAATGTTTTACACTGAATAAAGTGGAAAATTCATAGACACTCTAGTGATGTTGCATTTAGTGGCCCTGTTGGTAGAATTTTCAGATGCTATGCTTCCCAGTAGTGGTTCTCAACTTATGGGTTGCAACCTCCACAGGGCTCACATATCAGATATCCTGAATACCAGATATTTATATTATGATTAATAACAATAGAAAAATTATAGTTATGAAGTGACGAGGAAAATAAGTTTACAGTGGGGGTCACCGCAACATGAGGAACTTTATTAAAAGGAGTTGAAATATTAGGAAGGTTGAGAACCACTGCCTTAAAGACTATGGCAAATTTGGTTGGGGATGAAGATTATACACTGGTGTCCTAGGAACTTTTAGAGGAGAAAACTCCAAGAGCACTGTGGGAGTTTGTTAGGATCAGGCTTGTCTACTTGAATCAGACTCTGGAAACTGCTCCTTGAAGGTGTTTAGATCAGGGTCAAGAGACTGGGTTGACTTTCAGGATGACCTTGAAGATCAGGAGCTGTCTTCCTCCTTGTCCTGGGATTCTAGCTTTTACCAAGGTGGAGCAGTGTGGCAGGGAGGGCAAAGTGTTCAGTAGTGCTGTTCTATACTTCTGAGATACTGAGGGGGCCCAGTATCTCTCTACTTACATCAATGAAATAAAACCTTCAGGGGACCATCTTAGAACCACATTGCAAACTCAGCCTGTGCTGTGTGTTGATGATGTCCCACGGTACCTAGTGTCTTACTTGCTGTCTAGGGGACTCTACCAGGTGTTCTTGGGAACTCTTATGTGGAAGGTAGTATACAAAGTGCTTCTGGTTATGAGCAGCTTTCCATGCACAGTGTTCAGTGTCATGACAGTGCAGTGTGGAGCATACACAGGCTTCCACTTTGAGGCAGCATGAAGCAATTACAAAATTACCTCAGTTCAGGCCCCAAAAGAGGATTCTGTTTTTATACCTTTTTAGTGTTTTTCTGATGTTAGCATTCCTTTTTCCTGATATGTAAAATGGATTCTACAGAAAGGAGGGATCCTAGGTTTCTAGTGCAGAATTTCTCCAGGAGACGCAAAGCCTGGCCCAGAGCTGTCATCCTTCCTGTGACTCATGCCTCTTATTTTTCTTCAGGTGAAATTGCTCAGATAATGGAACAAAGTGACCTCTCTGTGAAAGACACTGCTGTGGATACTTTGTAAGTGGCATCTTTGTAAGTTGGGAAGGGCCTCTGGTGAGCTTTGCAGGCCCCAGGGCTGCCCTAATCAGATAATGTGAGAAATGAGGCAGGTTCCTGCAGCCTTACCAAGCTGGCCTTTGAAATGGATTCAGGCAGGATCCTGGAATGGGACTATGCTCTAGCACTGCCAGGGGATCTGGGGGCTTACTGTGTCCTTCAAGAAGGAAGGCAAGTGTAGAAGCTGTGTGGAGCAGAGCTATGCATCTAACACCATAGCTCCCTCTGGTCTCTTTGCACCAAGAACATAGCTGCTGGGTTTCTGTTTCCTGTGGCGATCCTGATGCCCAGTTAGGACTTTGGCTTTTATTGCACCCTTGGGTCCCATATAAAGTATATTGCAAAGACCAAGTGCACGACTGATGGCCTGCGTGCTACACTTATGCCCTTTTTATGTGAGGCGATATGGGAGTTTGTAGAATTACAGCAGCTGGAGCACCTGCTGCTAGAGCCTACCTGACCTGGACAAGTGGCAAAGGGTGCTCATTCTGGCCTGGACACGGTCAGGTGTTCATTCACCACACCACTAACCTGCCCTGAATGCATATGTGACTGCACAAAGAAGCAAGGGAGTGAACCCAGTGACGTAACGCCACTTGCAGTCTTGGGCCAGATGTGAAATGACATTTCATGTTGTTGATTCGCCCTCCCTAAGAACATGCTTCTGGGGGCTGGAGACACGACTCAGTGGGTTAAGAGCATTTACTCTCCGCTCTTTCAGAGGATACAGGGTTAGTTCTCAGCACCCACGTGGTGGCTCCCCAAAGTTTAAATACCTGCAAAGGACTAACATTTATGTGACTCCCTGGATCCTGTTCCTATAAAAACTGTGTTAGTACTTTGTCTTTGTTAGGGTTTCTATTGCTGTAATGAAACACCATGACCAAAAAGCAAGTTGGGGAGGAAAGGTTTATTTGGCTTACATGTTCACCACTCAAGGAAGTTAGGACAGGAACTCAAACAAGGCAGGATCCTGGAGGCAGGAGCTGATGCAAATGCCATGGAGGGTGCTGCTTACTGGCTGGCTTCCCATGGCTTGTTTGGCCTGCTTCCTTCTAGAACCCAGGACCACCAGCCCAGGGATGGCACTGCCCACAGTGTGCTGGGCCCTTCCCCATTGATCACTAATTGAGAAAATGTCCTACAGCTGGATCTCATGCAGGCATTTCCTCAACGAGGCTCCTTCCTCTCTGATGACTCTAGCTTTTGTGTGTCAAGCTGACACAGAAACCCAGCCAGTACATACTTGCTGCCTCTTTCTCAGCACTGATGATGGTTTTGTCCTGTTTGTTTGAGGTTTGGAGATGTGAAGGAGGAGGTGGCAGTGTGGCGCCATGACGGGGTGAGCTCAGATGGGCATCTGGCCCATGTCTTCAGACATGCAGCCAAAGAGTTGTTTGGAGAGCACATAGAGGAGATCAACTACCGTGCACTAAGGTTTGAGCCAGCATATCTACAACCGGTATACCCAGGATGGTGCTGACAGATCAGCCAGAGCCAGGGTGTGATGTGTGTTGCCTATATGCAGTATGTGTGGTGTGCCTGATGTATGTGGTATACATGGCTGCTCTACCCGCGGCTGCTCTATGGGAAAGCCAGCACTGGTTACAATAGAAGGGCCGTTGTGTGTCTTCCCATTGACATTATCTTGGTGACATTCAAAACTTAAATGGAAAAATGGGCAGATGTGGTAAACCTATCACTGGAGAGACTGAGGAAAAATTCTGAGTTCAAGGTCAGCCTGGGCTACGTAGTAAGACTGTACCTCAAACAGAGAGAAGTGGGCTTTAGGTCGTTGACCATTAAAATCCATTTTATTGATTTATAGAAACAAAGACTTCCATGAGGTTACCCTTGAGAAGAATGGGGAGGTCTTACTGCGCTTTGCTGCAGCCTATGGCTTCCGAAATATCCAGAACATGATCCTGAAGCTCAAGAAGGGCAAATTCCCATATCACTTTGTGGAGGTCCTCGCATGTCCCAGAGGTAAGGGGTGCAGAAGATCCACTAATAACCTGTCCACCAGTAACCATCAGGGCAGGTTCCTCTCTCATGCCATGGCCATCCTCAGCCATGAAAGTTCCCTTTCTTTAACTGTAGTGTGAGAAGTAGACAGTTGTCTCCTTAGACTTCCCCTTGTAAGTGCCAGATGATGGGAACCAGCTCCTAAAGTCGATAACATGGAGTTGGTACACAGGGATTACTAGTGGAACCTGACCTTGTGCAAAGTGGCAGCAGGAAAGGACAGATGTTACTAGTTCTCTAAGCATCCCCGGCTGCAAAGGGAAATTAACCGCCCAGGTGTAAAGATTCAGGCAGGTGAGGCAAGTTCTCATGTAGGGTGGAAAGACAGTGGGAGCAGACCAGAACTAGGAGAGGATGTAGTGCCTAGACACACACACTCTCTCTCTTTGCTTTTTTAAAGTAAATTTATTTTTTACATTCCAATCCCAGTTGTCCCTCCCCCCCTCTTCTTGTCCCCCCCCCACACCCCTCCCATCTGCTCCTCGGAGAGGTTAAGTCCTCCTGTAGGAAGTCTAATATTAAGTCTGTCCCATCATCTCCTTGAGGCAGGACCAAGGCTCCTCTCCACCCCCACACACCTCTGTGTCTAGGCTGAGCAAGGTATCTCTCGATACAGAATGCCTAGCCTCTCTTAATGATAGAGAAGGTGTAGGTATTGGAGAATGAGGGGAACATCTGATCTGCAGTGGTCTGTTGATGCGTCTGGGTGTGAAGAAGATTTCTCAAGACCAGGAATGTCTGGGTCAAGGTACACCAAGTAGGAACACTAGAGCTCTCAGAAAGGCCCAGAGGGAGCCAGGCAAGGTGTATGGTCAGAAATGAAGACAGGATCCATAAAGAGTAAGACAGGAAAGGCCTATATTTCTAGTCCGTGTCCTTGAGGGATCTTCTAGAGGAGGGAAGCTGCTAGTGGCCAGCGGTTAAGAGGGGATAAAAGCAGGGGGCATCTACTTTCCCTGGGGCTCAGCCCTGTGCTACTGTGAGTAGAGATAAGATGGCTGGTGGGTGGAGCCTCTAGGAGGGTCCACCTTGCTTTCTGGAGGAAACTGCATAGGTCTGGAAAGAAGAGGAAGTGGGTATAAGGCCACTGAAAAAGTGGACATCAAAAGTCCAGCTTTCAAGTGGCTTGGATCTGCGGAGAGTGAAGTTTACCCAGGTAGGAATTTGTTCCTGCTTCTCCACCCGGCCCCTCCCTGTGCTGGAGTCTGAACCCAAGGCATTGTATATGGTAGGCATATGTTTTTCCACTGAGCTATATGTTCCCAGCCTGTCTCCTGGTTCCTTTAAATGAAAGTCTTGATGCTAGAAGTGGATATCAGGAACTTGAGCATTCTAGACACACACTCTACCACCAAGCTATTCCCACCCCCATGTACTTAAAGCATTTGGGGTGTGTGTGATCTGCAGGTTTAAGAGTGGGTAGTACTGACAGAAGGAGACATATACTTACTTAGACTATATGGCTGGGATGTGTGTGCTCATGGAGAGCTCACAGCTCACTCAGCCCTAATTAAGCCTTGTTGGTCCTGCACATTGACAATACTGGGCAAGCAGTGGTGCTCATAGCTTTTCAGCCATTCTATGCTCTTTGGGTAATTTTGAGAAGAAACCAGGAATCCAGATAGCAGAAAGCTGCCGACTTCTAAAGGCTTTTAGGTAAAACCAATTTATGGTAAGGCTAAAGAACCCTAGGGCTCTCTTCCTGGGCAGGCTCCAAGATAACTTTGGAGAATACTGTGAGCTCTAGAAACAAGCTCAAGTCACATGGTACTGCCTATTTCATGCTTCTTGCTCCCTTGATGTAAAGCTCCCTTGTAACTGGCTATCCCTCAGGGAAGAAGAGGTCCATCTGTGTGTGTCTTTCAGGATGCTTAAATGGCAGAGGCCAAGCACAGACAGAGGACGGCCACACAGATCGTGCGCTCCTGCAGCAGATGGAAGGGATCTACTCTGGCATCCCTGTGCGGCCCCCAGAGAGCAGTGCACATGTGGAAGAGTTGTACCAGCAGTGGCTGGAGGGTACTGAATCCCCCAAAGTCCAGGAGGTGCTGCACACCACATACCAGAGCTTGGAGCCCTGCACAGACAGCTTGGACATGAAGTGGTAACAAAGCCCAGGAGGGGGACAGCTCTGAGTGGAGAGTGGGACTGTCTCAAGAACAACGGGCCACTCCAGTTTGGGCAGTTTCACGTGGTGCTATCTTTTGTAGTGTGTGAAGGAGTGGAATGTTTTCACAGGGGAGAAGCATTTTTCCTCTATGAGTATCCTTTTAGCCCAAGATAGATAGATCCCAAAGAGTGAGGCCAGGGACATACTCCTGTCTATCAGGATTTTTTTTTAATTTATTTTATTTTGTTTTTGTGTTCTGAGACAAGGTTTCTGTATATGACAGTCCTGACTGTCCTGGAGTTCACTCTGTAGACCAGGCTGGCCTTGAACTCACAGAGATCTGCCTTCCTCTGCCTCCCTAGTGCTGGGATCAAAGGCGTGCACCACCACTACCCCCTTCATTTTTTTTTTTTTTTATCCAAAATGTGTTCATTTTTGTTTGTTTGGGGGTTTTATTTTGTTGTTGTTGTTTTTCCAGACAGGGTTTCCCTGTGTAATCCTGGCTGTTCTGGACCTTGCCCTGTAGACCAGACTGGTCTCGAACTCACAGAGATCTGCCTGCCTCTGCCTCCCGAGTGCTGAGGCTAAAGGTGTGTGCCAACACAGTCCAGCTCAAAATGTGTTTTTAAAGACTCAAGCCTCTGGAGTTATGATACATGAGCCTCAGGTTATTGCTGCAGAAATGGAGACATCAGGAAGGGCCAGTCTGCTGTAAGGTGGATAACTATGACTTCCACACAGGCCTAGTCTTCCTGCCTAGTTTGACTCTTTAACTTGTACAATTTTTTAAAATAATTTTGAATTCTCGGGCCAGCAAGATGGCCCAATCTTAGTTTGATCTGTGAAACCCACTCACTTGGTGGAAGGAGAGGCCAACTTCCATAAATTATCCTCTGACTTCCACACAGCCACCATGGTATGCATGTGTGCCACCAAGGCCACCCCCAAAAAAATAATTTTAAAGAAAATTAGAGTAATTTTAAGTTGTAGTGACAGTGAGCCATGTTCCTCATAGTCGCCAAAGGTCAGTAGCTATTAACAACTCTTGGCGAGCTGGGCCATTGGTGGGTGAATCAGTTTTCTACTTGACCTGTGCATTCTGCTTTGAGTTGGAGTCACCTTATAAATCAGGGTAAAGGCTGATGAGAGAAGCAGATATCAACGGAGTGGAACGCTTGAGCTTAGCATACATGAGGATCTGATTTGACCCAATGTATTTTTAAAATAAGTAAAGTAGATAATTATGAGGGTGGCCCACTTAGGCTTTGGGCTTCCAAGGGAGGTCCAGCTCATCAGTTACTCCAGTGGGGCAGGAAGACGGAGCTGAGGCTCCACGGACACTGGATGGGTGAAATAGCTATCTAATGTTCAGCCTCCTCTAAACTCTTCCCCAGAGCCTTTTGGCATAAACAGGACTGTCTTCTTATACAAAGGGGCCTGGCTTGCCCCCTCAGCTCCACAAAGCCCACTGTCCTGTGGCATCATCGCTTTAGTCTTCACTACTGCTGGTGTGAGCATGCCTTAGAAAGGGGAAACAGTGTATCCACACAAAGAGATAGTTGCCCTGTGATGAAATCTATACAATCATGTGACACATACTGGAGTTCATCCAGAAGATAATGTCTGGAGAGGCCTGGAGGTGTTTGTTTGTTTGTTTTTTAAAAGCACTTGGATTTTTACTATGTATGTGATTACCTTGACTCCACAGTGTTGTCAGCTTTGGTTTATATTTTGTTACTCCTGTGAGCCTGCCTAGGAACATAACTGGGTTCTCAGCCTGTGGGTCTTGACTCTTCCACAGGGGTTGCATATCAGATATCTTATGTATCAGATATGTACATTACAATTCATATATTATAGTTATGAAGTAGCAATGGAAACAATTTTATGGTTGGTGTCAGGACATTATGAAGAACTGTATTAAAGGGTTGCAGCATTAGGAAAGTTGAGAACCACTGTTGTAAATTATAACTTTTTGCTTTCAGTCTATATGCTTTGGTATCTATCCCCCAAAGTAACTGATTATGGAATAAACAATGCAACAGGATCTGAGTGGAGAGTTTAAGGACCAAGATGCTGTTCTGCCTATCCTGGACTACATCCTGCAATATGCCTCCCTTACCATGCCCCAGCCCGAGTGATTCCTTGTTTCTGAGTCTCTTCCTGATAGGTCAGGAGGATGCTCAGCACCGAGGGCCAATGTGGGAAGGGATTGACTTCCTGGAAACTTCATGGCACTATCTATGGCAGCAACTGAGGTCAGGTGCTAAGATACCAGATGTTTTGCTGATGCTAGGTTGTGGCCCTTTGAGCCTTTCAGGACTGCATGTGCCTTTCTGTTCCTCCGTCACAGTGGAAGCATGAGCAGGGTGGTGGTGGCGCATGCCTGTAACCCGAGCACTCAGAAGGCAAAGGCAGGTGAATCTCTTAAGTTCAAGGCCAGCCTGGTCCAAAGAGAGAGTTCCAGGATAGCCAGGGCTACACAGAGAAACCCTGTCTTGAAAAAAACCCAAAACAAAAAAACAGTTTAAGTACAAGATGAGCAAGGCCTTGGCAGACAATACCTGGTCAAAGCAGCATGACAAATGTAGTCAGAGTAGACAATGTCTCCTGATGAGTGACTTGTTCCAGCATGAGAAGACAACACAATCCCAGATTCCTATCTACCTGGTATTCTGGTTTACAGTGCCTATGATCTAGCTCGGCAGAGGGCCAATTTCTTAGTTTGTTTCCAGCCTGACCTGGGCTGTATTGGTTTACACCACTGTGGATAACTATGCTTACACATGATGAAATTCTGTCACAAAGACAAATTTGGTTTCCCTTACAGGTAATTTAGAAATGGTTGGGTCAAGGCACCCCATAGTTCAGGAGCAGAGTGTATGCCTATCATACCTGGGCACTGTGTTCACTCCAGAACCACAAGAGCAGAAAGTGGGGGAAAGATTCACTGCATTCCTGCCAGTGATGTGCACTCGTATTGCTGTTAGATTTGACTCAGCATGTGCCCTACTCACCATCGGCTGACATCTGGGCTTGCCAGATACACTACAAGTGAGCCGACTACAGAAGCTGGAGTTGCAGCTAGGAGCTAGCCTGCAGGTGCTGGCTTGGGTGGAGCACTCATCTGAGGGGCACAGCTGGCTGGAAGGGTGATGCAGGAATGTGGCTTTTTTCCCACTTGGCATGCTACATGTGGGTTCCCTTCTGCATCTACAGATGGGAAATTGCCTGAAGAATTTACTTTGGCTTACCATGTGAAAGGGCGCAGTCCATTACAGCAGAGAAGGTGCCTCACGCCTCACCTTTCACACTATTCCCTGTGGATGTCGATCCTCATAAATACTGGGTTGAAATGGATGTGAGCTGAATGCAGTTTTTAAAAGATTTATTACGACTTTTATGTGTATGTGCGTGTCTATGAGTGAAAGTCAGGTGTGTATGGATAGCCACAGAGGCCAGAAGAGGGCATTGGATGCCTGGAGCTGGGAATTGAACTTGGGTCCTCTGGAAGAGCAGCAAGAGCTAACTGCTGAACCATCTTTCCAGATTCCCTATAGGCAGTTTTGCTTAAAGTGTGTGTCTGTGTCTGTCCATCCGTCTGTCTGTCTAGTGCTGGGAATGGAAATCAGATGTGTCATGTGCTAGGCAAAAACTATTACTGAGCTATATCTCTAACACACACACCACACACCACACCAAAAAACAAACAAAAAACCCTTTCTCTTACTCTCTTTTTATTTTGTCTCACTGAGTCGCCCAAGCTAGCTTTGAGCTCACTCTGTAGCCTGGGCTGGCCTTGCAGTTTCCATTTTGATCCTCCTGCCTCTACTTCCTAAGTGCTAGGATTATAGCTACCTATTACCATGCCCTATTTATGCAGTGGAGGGCTTGAATCCAGAATTTGGGGGTATACTAAGCAGGTCCTCTGATAACTGCGCTATGTCCCCAGCTCTGCTTCTCCTTTTCACTTTCCTGTCCTCCCCTCTTTCTTCCTTTCTCCTCGATTCTTTTTACCCTCCCCCACCCCGCCCCAACAGCCTGGTGCCCAGGCTGGCCTTGAACTCTGGCTCAAGGGATCCTACTCAGCCAACCAAGTAGACGTGACTACAGGCTCACATCACTGCTGGAGAAAATTTAATAAAGTCTCAGAATCATACCTTTTTAGCCAGATAATGGGGGTATACAACTTTGATCACAGCACTTATAAGGTAAAAAGTGGGTGGATCTCTGAGTTGGAGGCCAGCCTAGTCTACATAGTGAGTCTCAGGCTAGCCAGAACTAAAGGGTTGGAGACACTATCTCAAAAAACAAAATAAAACAAAAAAACCCCAACCCCCTTTCCTTCAGCCTTCTTCCTGCTTGCTTGCTTGCTTGCTTCCTTCCTTCCTTCCTTCCTCCTTTTGTGTTTCTCGTGACTAGTGTGTACCACTATACCCAGCCACAGTTGCATCTCTTTCTCCACCCCCTTTCTCGGTCCCTCTCATTCCCTATCCCTTTGTATCCAACCCCCTCTCATGTTTTGTTTTGAGATAATATCACATTTAGTCAAGGCTTGCTTTGAATTCCTGATTCTACTGCCTCCATCATCTCCCAAGTGTTGAGGTTACAGACATGAGCCACCATGCCCAGTGGCATTCTCTTTTTTTTCAAGACAGGGTTTCTCTGTGGCTTTGGAACCTGTCCTGGAAGTAGCTCTTGTAGACCAGGCTGCTCTCAAATTCACAGAGATCCACTTGCTTCTGCCTCCCAAGTGCTGGGATTAAAGGTGTGCGCCACCACTGCCTGTGGACATTCTCTTTCAAATCCTTATATTAAATTTGGGGATGGAGTGACTGGAGAGATTGCTTAGCAGTTAAGTATGCTTGCTGCTTTTTCTAGAGGATCCAAGTTTGGTTACCAGGACCCACATCAGGTGACTTTAAAAAAAAAAAAAAAAATCCCTGAGTGCTGGGATTAAAGGGCATGCACCACCACCACCCACCTTGACTTAACCACTTTTAACTATGGCTCCAGAGGATCTGATACCCTCCTTTGGCCTTTGCAAGTACCCACATGCAACACACACACACACACACACACACACACACACACACACACACACACACATACCCTTTAATATCAGCACTCCAGGCAGAGGTGGGTGGATCTCTGTGGTTCAAGGCCAGCCTGATCCACATAGCAAGTTCCAGGACTGCTAGGGCTCCTAGCAGTCCAGGACAGTGAGGCTGTCTCAGAAAGAGAGAGAGGGAGAGAGGGAGAGAGGAAGGAAGGGAGGAAGAAAAAAAGAAAAAATTTGGGTGGTGATGGGACACTTGGGAGGCAAAGCAAAGGCAGGCTGATCTCTGTGAGTTTGAGGCCAGCCTGGTCTACAAAGCTACAGAGAGAAACCCTGTCTTGAAAAAAACAAAAAAAAAACCCAAATAACAACCCCCTCTACACACAAAAACACCCCCAAAAGCAGGCGTTTAAGCTCAGCACTCAGCAGCCAGAGGCAAATAAATCTCTCAGTTTGAGGCCAGCCTGATCTACAGAGTGAGTTCCAGGACAGCCAGGACACACAGAGTCTTTAAAAAACAAACAAAAAGGAAGGCAAAAACCAAAATATTTTTTAAAATTCAATCTGGAATGTATATTATGCATCTACAGAATTTATTCAGAACAGTTGAGATGTTTTCCTTGCCTAGCATGCACAAAGTCCTGGGTCCCTCCAGAGCACCACATCAATAGGCGTAAGGGCCTTTTACCCAGCTTTCGGGAGGTGCAGTTAGGATCAGAAGTTCAAGGTTATCCTCAAAACATTCAGTGCTTTTGGCCAGCCATCTCCCATAGTACCTCACCAATTCTCAGTAGCTCATATCATTGCCAGGTCTTTATGTCAGTTTTAGTCCTTCCAATAGGTATCAGGCCTTTTGTTTTACATTTGTCTTTGGAGAAAGTATTTCCAACTATTAAAGTGATCTTAAACATACTAATGCCATTTTGTAGCAGTGTTCTTAGCAGTGATAATCATAAAATCAAAATTTGCTGGAGTATACATTAACTCTCTGGACTTGGGAATGCAGAGAACGGTGACTCTGAGTTCCCTAGCCAGTCAGGGCTACATAGTGAGAGCCTATCTCAAACAAAGCTGTAGATCGACTCTGAAAATGGTCCATTTTGCTCTGTGTCCTGCAGGATCAAATATTCAGCTGGGTGGGAATGGGGCATAGGAGGGAATATATGCTGGTGGATCCTGTCGTCTCACTGGTCAGCTAGCCTTGCCAAAATGGTGAACTCCAGGTTCATTGAGAGACCTTGTCTCAGAAAAAGACACGGGAAGAAGAAAAGACAAATCCATTGAGGAAGACATCCTGACATCAAACCCTGGTGTGCACACGTCCTACCGTGGGAAGCACTCACTCTTAATACAATACATAGACAAGCACGTGCATCCTATTAGTGTGCAAAATCGTTTAATCTGTAACAAAAGGTAAACATGTGTACATTGAATAATTGCTTTAAAAACAAATATCTTTATGGCTTATGTGTTTGATTTGGCCAGATATGGGGGTACATGCCTTTAATCCCAATATTTAGGAAGCAGAGGCGGGTGGATCTCTATGAGTTCTAGGTGATTCTGGCCTACATACTAAGTTCCAGGACAGCCAGGGCTATAGAATAAGACTCTTGTTTTTCCCTTGACACAAAAACACCAAAATCAACTACAAAAGCCAAACAAAGCAACATAACTGTTTGATTGTATGTTTATTTTATATATCTGTAATAGCCAGGGTTGTGTACAAAGATATTGCACAAAAATCGGTGGAAAGCAGAAAAAGATTTAGCCCTGTTACGGATAGATGCTTGAAGCACATTGCAGAAACTCAAACAGCCCTGGGCTCAAACGTGTATAATCAGGAGCTCAGTCGTCAACAGTGATGGAAAAACATTTCTTGCTCTTGACTATGCATTTTCCTTTTTGTTTTGTCTCTAGACAGTGACCTGGTTATCATTTCCATAGTTATCTCTATATCACCTACAATCCCTCAAATGAATATTTGATGAAATGTCTTTCTTCCATATTTATAGTACAAAGCAGTTTGAACCTTTAGGAATTTATACTGTAATTACCGACGTATATGTCAAGTAAGATATGCAAATGTTATAGATACATTGATTTCTATTACACTTATTGTAAGTTAAGACACACAGAATGAATTAAAATGCAAAATGTTCTGATGCCTCTCGTCTGGGCCTTTATTTAGAAGCTCTTGCACAGAACGTTCCTTTTACCCTGTGCAGATTAAGTCCAGCCTGCTCTCGGCCTCTCCACCATACCATCCCTGACCTGAACTCCTTTTGTGCATCAGTGAGAACACTGCTTCCCATCGCCTGCATCCAGGGGCCACCATATTGGTGTGACGTTCTTCATGACCACGTGCCTCTCTCAGCAGAGCCAAAGCAGGTGCACCGAAATGCCCTTCGGTCCTGGGAAAGACACTGGGGCCTAAGCTCCCGGTCTGTACCGGCACTGACGTGTGAGCCCCTCACAGCCTGCTGGTCCGCAAGTCCGCATGTCTGCATGACGGCTCCCCGGGGTGGTTCCGATGGATCTCTCTGTCTCTCTCTCACGCACACGCACACACACACAATCTCTCTCTGTTACACACACACACACACACGCACACACACGCACACACACAATCTCTCTCTGTTACACACACACACACACACGCGCACACACACACACACAATCTCTCTCTGTTACACACACACACACACACACACACACGCACACACACAATCTCTCTGTTACACACACGCACACACACACACACAATCTCTCTCTTTTACACACACACGCACACACACACACACACAATCTCTCTCTGTTACACACACGCACACACACACACACACACACACAATCTCTCTCTTTTACACACACACGCACACACACACAATCTCTCTCTGTTACACACACGCACACACACACACACACACAATCTCTCTCTTTTACACACACACACAATCTCTCTCTGTTACACACGCACACACACACACTGGCAACACGCTCGGATTCCCAGTCATTGACACCAACTGCTGAGTGCAGGACTGCTGCCCTGGGGTAGCTTTGAGTCGCAGCCGTGCGCCCGGTGGCACGCTAGTCAATTCGGCGGGCTCCCGAGCAGCGTGCGCGGCTCGACGTGGCCGAGGCCGGAATACAAGAGTGGCCAGCGGCTGCCGCGGAGCCCCGCGCCCGCCGTGACCTTGGACCCCCGCTCACCCCGCGGACGCGCGCGGCGCCACGCCAGCTCCTCATCCGCCCGGGTTTTCCGCGCCGCCGCGGCCCAACTTGCGTCGCGCGACGCCGCGGACGTGCGGGCGCTCGGCGGCGCGCTCGCCATTGCCGGACTTGGTAGCCCCACTGCGTGCGCCGCGCCCATTGGCCAGCGGGCCCGTCGTCGCGGGGCCCGGCGCGCGGCCGTGCGAGCTCCCGCCCTCGCAGCTCTCCTCGCGGCCGGCGGCCTCGGCGACCGTGCTCGGCTCGCGCGGCCCCACGACCGCGCCCCGGGCCTCGGCCCGCCAGGGCGCCCGCGCGATCGGCCGGGCCCTCGCAGGCGATGGCGGCCGCGGCGCGCTCTCGGGCGCGGGCGCCCCTCCCGCGGGCGGCGGGGCCGGGGGCGGCGGATCCCCGCCGGGCGGCTGGGCCGTGGCGCGGCTCGAAGGCCGCGAGTTCGAGTACCTCATGAAGAAGCGTTCGGTGACCATCGGGCGCAACTCGTCGCAGGGCTCGGTAGACGTGAGCATGGGCCATTCGAGCTTCATCTCGCGGCGCCACCTGGAGATCTTCACGCCCCCGGGCGGCGGCCATGGCGCGGCCGCCCCGGAACCCGCGCAGCCCCGGCCGGACGCGGGCGGCGACTTCTACCTGCGCTGTCTCGGCAAGAACGGCGTGTTCGTGGACGGGGTGTTCCAGCGGCGCGGGGCGCCGCCGCTGCAGCTGCCGCGCGTGTGAGTGGAGTGCGGGGCGGGGGCTGCGGCCTGACCCGACCTACGCTCGCCCGCCCGCCCGCCCGCCGCCCCTAGAGGGGGAGGGACCCAGACCCACAGCCCGGGAGCAGGCGGGACCCAGACCCTCCCTCGTCCGCTGCCCGCGAGCAGGACCTCTGGTCCCCAGCAGGGCGGGATCCTGACCGCTGTCCTGTCCGGGAGCAAGGCTCGACTCGTCACCACCCGCAGCCGAGGCAGACCGGGCCGATTCTGACCTACACGCAGAATCTAGGCGTAGGGACCCGCCCTGGTTTCACACCCGCTGCCACAGCCGGACCCCACACGCAAACTCCACCAGGGCTGTCCAACCTGCCGCCCACCCGTGCTCCCCGCAGGCTGTCGGGTGCCATGCACCGGTGGCATTCCAGCCCCACAGCCCTTTGTCCAGTCCGACATGGGGCTGCCAGGACACAGACCGTCATTTCTGCCGCCAGACCTCGGCTCCCCTTACCACCGTCACCTGTGTTAGTGGGTGGAAGTTTTAGTGCCCGCTGTGCCTCCTGGGAGTTTGCATAAGTTGTTCATAACCATCAGGCAGGTCATGCCCAAGGGAGGTGTTGAGCTGTGTGTGGTAGAAAAACTGGCCCGAACTAAAATACCCGTCTTGAATGAAGAATAGATGTCTGTTACTTTTGTTGTTGTTGTTAACGTTTTTAGTGCCCGAAAATTTGGAGGGGAGTGTCTGAAGCCTAACAGTAATCTCTTTCCACCGTTTATTGTGGACTTAAAATGGAAAACTCCAAACAGGAGGGCTTTAAAAACTGTCCAGATCCTTAGAAATCTGGGAAAACTGGATACTGTCAACACAATGTTTTTTTAAAAGACATCTTTAGCCAGGTGTGGTGTCTACAACCTGTAATGCCAGCACTCCGGAGGCTGAGGCAGTAAGATAGAAATTGGCGTTCCAGACTCAGCTGAGCTGTGTAGTAAACGCTAAACCAGTTTGGATTGCATAGCAAGACACTGTCTCATAAAACGGAAAAATAGAACAAAAGGTGTTTGGTTCTTAAGGAATTGTTACAAGGTCACATAGAGTGAGTGACAAGTGAGCCTCATAGAGAACTGTCAGTTGTGGTACAAAACAGTTTCATTTACTTCTGTGGTTGGATAAAGTTATCATTTACTGTGCTTGAAAAACAACTTTGCTCTCCAGGAAATGCTAATTATTCCCCAGGGGTTCCTTTCTAGATCATTGCTAGTGTAGCTTTTGACACAGACTGAAGTTTTTAATTGCTTTTAGTTTTTGGTGATACTGGTAAGATGTGTGCTTTAACTTAGGTTGATGTGTGTGTACGCCATATTTCATAGCCTTGAATGGGTGTTCTAGCTTGGCTACAAAAATATGTGATTTTTTTTTTTTTTTAAAGAATAGTCTCTGTGGTTAAGAGCACTTGTTGCTCTTGGCAGAGGACTAACATCCACGTTATAACTCTAACCATTTGTAACTCTAGTTTAGGTATCAGATGCCCTCTTCTGAATGGTACAATCACCAGGCATGCACATACATGCAGGCAAATACACACATAAAATAGAGTAAGTTCAAAATTACATTTGTTGCCAGGTATAGTGGTACATAACTTTAATCCCAGTATTCAGGAGGCAGAGGCAGGTAGATCTCTGTGGGTTCAAGGCCAGCCTGATGTACACAGAGAGCTCTAGGACATCCAGGGCTAATGTAGTGACCCTGTTTCAAAGTAGACAAATAAATAAATAAATAAATAAATAAATAAATAAATAATGAAATGACACATAAAATTGTTATGTGTGTGTGTTGCTTACGTCTGTCACAGGACACACTTGGAGGCCAGAGGACAATAGTTCCCCCAGTCAGTTCTCTCTTAACTGTGTGGGTCCTGGGTGTCAGACTCAGATCATCAGGTGGCTGAAGTAGTTTTTAAATCTTTTTTTTTTTTAATTTTACTTTTATTTTATGTGTATAGATGTTTTACGTGCAAGTATGTGTTGTTTGTACCACATGTGTGCCTGGTGCCTTCACAGGCCAGAAGAGGGCTTTGGATTCCATGGAGCTGGAATTACACAATTGTGAGCCGCCATGTGTGTCCTGGGAATTGAACCTAGGTCCTTTGGAAGAGTAGCCAGTGCTCTTAACCACTGAGCCAACATTCTAACTACCCAAATTCTTTTTACATTTAAGCAAATATACAGACATGCACACATACTTAGAAGTGTGTGTAAAAGAATTATGCTGAGACAGTCTGACTATGGAGACCAAGGTGACCTTGAACTGGAGATCTTCTGCCTCCATCTAGGAACTGTGATTACCTGTATACCCCTACACCTGCCGTAAATACTTGTTTTATTTTGTTTTCAAACATGTTGTTCCTCTATAATCTAGGCAGAATGGTGTTAGGCTGGCCTTGAACTGTGAGTCTCACATACCTGCCTCCCCCCCCTCCCCCCCATGGTTTCTCTATGTACCCCTGGCTGTCCTGGAACTCTGTAGACCAGACTGACCTTGAATTCAGAGCTCTGCCTGCCTCTGCCTCCCCAGTGCTAGGATTAAAGGTGTGTGCCACTACATCCTTGTATCCACTAACCCTGAGTGCCAGGATCTATGAACTACCATGACTGAATCTGCTTGGAAGGGTTCTTAATGTTTGTTTTGTTTTCCTGTTGAAAAATCACTGTACATTGAAAAAAAGCAAGCAGTCCATGGTTGATGTCTTATTTAAACCACCTTGATTTTATTCTATTTCCAACTTTTATATGTTTGCATTTTGTAGTTTAAAAATTCAAAAAGGTGCCTGGCATCTTACTGCTAACCACCCAACACTTGGAAGGAAGAGGCAGGAAGATCACTGAGTTCCAGTCTACCCAGGGCTACAAGTGTCACTCTGCCTAAGAAAACAAAACTCAAAGATAATTTGGAAGAATTATGAAGTGCAATAGTTTAGGTTTTGTGATTGATTGATTTCATTGAAATAGTATGTTCTGAGTGTAATTGGCTAGGACTACGCTGACTTTGGTGAATATCTTTAATAACCCTGGTTGGAGTAGTACAGGTGTCTCTGCATTGGCTGGTGAGCCCTGTGTCCACTATGGATGGACTTGGGACTCAGTATGAACACAACAATGGGCATGTGTTTTTCCAAAAACAAACCCCACATGATTCTGGGGATCCTTGTTTTCTAGCCAAGTATTGGAGGGCATGTATAAGGGAAATGTAACATTTTAATGAGGGAAATGTAACATTTTAATAAGGAAAATGTAACATTTTAATTTTGAGTACCACCAAAAGTACTGGCGCTCTGGACTAGAGTATGTGGGGGCTTCTGAAGGTGGGCAGGTGGAGGTAGTCTCCCAGTTCGTAGCGAGCCTATAACCTGGCACTGGAGTAGATGGAATCTAAGCTGGGGGTGACCCTAACGGGGAATGGTACGCAGTAGTCCAAGTGTGGGTTTGTCTGGACTTGGAGAGTGCTTTCACTTTAGTGAAAATGACCCCCCCCCCATAGGCTCTGATAGTTAATATTTGGTCCCCAGATGGGTGAAGATTTAGGAAGTGTGTCTTGCAGGGGTATGTTACTTGGGGTAGCTTTTTTTTTTCTTTTTTCTTTTTTTTTTTAGTTTGTTAATTTTATTTTATATATGAGTGCTCTTGTCTGCATGTAGGGCATTATACCAGAAAAAGGCACCAGATCCCACGATAGATGGTTGTGACCCCCCCCCCCCATATGTGGTTGCTGGGAATTGAACTCAGGACCCCTGGGAAGAGCAGCCAGTGCTCAGCCATCTCTATAGTCTCCCCTTCCCCCCTTTAAAGATTTATTTATTTACTGGCCTAGTTTTTAAAAGAAAACATCCATCCTCTCTCCCCCTCTCTTTCTCTCGTGTCCCTGTCCTGAGCACAAGTAGTCAGGACAACTTGTGGAAGTCCTTCCTACTGTGTTGTTTCTGGGGATGGAACTCTGGTCAATATAAACTCCATGGCAAGTACCTTTTCCTTTTGAGCCAATTTTTGTTGTTGTTTCTGATACAAGGTTTCTCTGTGTAACAGCCCTGGCTGTCCTGGAACTGGCTCTATAGACCAGGCTGGCCTTGAATTGAGAGATCCACCTGCCTCTGGGATTAAAGGCATTTGCCACCACTGCCTGGGCGAGCCATCAATTTTTAACTGTGAGACAGGGTTTCTTTACATAGCCCTGACTGCTGGCTGTAGAACAGGCTGGCCTCAAACTCAGAGATCTGCCTGGCTCTACCTCCCAAGTGTTGGGATTAAAGCTCTGCGCCACCATCGCCTGCCCCTGTTTTTCTTTTTTAAGCTTTTTATTTTCATTTAATTTTACGATTTACTCTCCTGTTAGGGGGAGAAAGGAGCTACTTGTTTTGAAATCGCACTGTTTCATTCTTCAGAGAGAAAAATAGCAATTTCTACTTGTCTTTTTGGTTGGTTGGTTGGGTTTGTTTTGGTTTCTGAGCTACAGATCTGTACAGCTTAGGTTGGCTTTAAATCTGTGGTGATCCTTCTTGAGTGCTGGGATTACAGACATGCACCCTCCTGCTTGGTCCTGATTGTCCTCCTAGAGGGTGACAATGGTCATCTTAACCATTGCTTGCTAGAGGCTGGGTCTCCTGGGACAATGGCAGGAAGTAGACGTGGGAGGGCCAATGGAGGAACCCCGCCTGTTCCAAGGCTCCCACCCTGATGCCAAATACTCTTCCTGGGTGGCCATTGGGGAAGAGGCCCACTGCTACTCCCCAGAATGCCAGAATGGGAATACCTTAATTCTGGCATTGATTGCTGGAGTTTGGAAGTACAAAGGAGGTGGGAGATAGCAGAACTGTCACAGAGCAGTCATTGTCCTTGGCTCTGTATCCCTTGGGTCCTGTGTAGTCTTCCCATAAGGACAAAATGAGGGTTCTTTTCTTTGTCTCTTACTGGTTTGCGGGCTTTGTAAGTTCCTGGTTTCCTTTCCCTTCATTTAGTACCGCAGTGTTTCTTGAATTTCCAGTGTGAGGTGCTGCTTTCTCAATTTTTTTTTTTAAAGTACTGCCATTTTTTAAAAGATTTTTATTTATTATGTATACAATGTTCTGCTTGCATGTATGCTTGCAGGTGGGAAGAGGGCACCAGATCTCATTATAGATAGTTGTGAGCCACCATGTGGTTGCTGGGACTTGAACTCAGGACCTCTGGAAGAGCAGCAGCCAGTGCTGGTAACCTCTGAGCCATCTCTCCAGGCCCCCCCCCCCATAGTGGGAAATTACCAATATGGAGTCAGGTAGAAATACAAGGGTACTTAATAGGGAAAAGCCTTACTTACAGAGCCACCTAGCCAGTCGGCGTTGCAGCAGTCTGTACGCAAGCCCCAAAAAGAAACTGAAAGAGAAAAACACAGTCACCCTATGTCCCCTGACCTGTAGCCAGCCCCTAAGAAGGTGTGGCTACAGCTTCCCCTACAATTCCCCTTTTAGTCTAAAAGAGGATTAAAACTTAACAGTTTAAAGTATCCAAAATTAACAATCATAAAGGTAAAATATAAGAAGATACAACAATCTGCTTATGTCACATCCTAACTATCTATTTTAACTAAACCCTAAAGTCATCTGAAAGAGGTGTTCAAGCCTGAACACCTCCTACCAATCCCAACCATAAACAGTAGGAAGCTATCCCTAACTAGGTATATACACTATCCTAAATGACAACAATGGGGAAAAGGGGCGTAGCATCCTCCAAGTTACTTCCTGCTGAAATGGGACGACGATAGTCATGTGGGGTCCTGTAGGAAGAAAATGTTAGTGTAGTGAAAGTCTTGAATGAATTGTATCCAGTCCATGTTAGATGGGATTCTCTTGATAGAAGATCTCGCTTGAAATCCTCAACTTGATTGAAGTCAGTATCCGAAGCTTTGGCTGGATTGTCAGTTGAAATGGAGCAAGTTGGATCCAGTGCAGTCGAGGAGGTGTGGCCCATTTTCTTTCCAGGGTGTCCAGGGATTGCTGTCAGGCAGGTCTTCATTGGCTGTGTGGGACTCAAACATAAACAGTTAGCAGAGAAATGTTTGCTTGTGTATGTACACATGCTGGGGAATGCAACCATGAGAGCATAACAATTATGAGAGGGTGTACACCTTGAGAGAAAGATCCAAGAAAAGACAAAGACAGTCCCCAAATTCTTCTTTTATTTTGTATTACATCAATTGGCTTCTTGATACAATACAGAAACACTAAAGCTTAGTTAAATAACATGCTTGGATTTTAGAGGAGGAAAGCCAAATCCACCTCTAAATCCAGCATTGGTTTAATTGAATAGGGACTAGGAAATAAAGAGAAATAGAGTTTTTTGAGAGACAGTTGTAAAGTTTACCATATGGCACGTTCCTTTTGTTTGATGGTTATAGCTACCTTTTTTTCTTAAGTATCTACCCATGTAGTGTCCTTTGACTTTTGAAGATGAGTTTTCCTGTGAAGATAAAAGCAAAACAGTTCCCTTTCCTTTGGGAGGTTTCTGTTTAGTTTATGAGATACATCTTAGTAGAATACCTGTCATTTGTCCTCGTCGAGAGGTTTTTTGCCTACTTAGGGGCTGGCTACAGCTTCCCCTACACCCCCCCCCTTTTATTTTTTTTAACTTGTGAGCCACCTTCTGTTTCATAGTTGGTGGAGAATTGGCACTTACTCTTTCCTTATGGGATTCCATCAGAGCCTGGAGTATGGAAAGTTAATGCTGTAATTGCCCCATTTGGTTTCTGTCAACCTCTATATTGCTTTTTATTTGTATTTTTTGAATTCATATTTATATTTACACATGAGACCTAGGACATAGCTTCTTTTCTGGGAGGAGTGGGCATTTGCAGCTGAGTTCTATAATTTTGAAAGTCATCTGTTGCTTTCCAGGTGGTTCAGCAGCTTATGGTACCCTAGGAGTGATGGTAGAACAGCCTGATAGTAGCCCCTTGTGTTGCCAAGTTTAGAGAGGCAAGAGGGCTTCCTTGCTGTCCACAGCACTTTTGTGTTCTGTTGTTGTTATCATCTTGAGTTCTAATTCCTCTTCTCACACAGCTTTTTCCCTGCTAGCCTCTCAGAGTCAGTACCAAATCACAGCATAGCTGCCTGGTCAGTCAGTATGTATGCCACTAACTGCTGGTTTAACGTGTTACTCCTTTTTTTTTTTTTTTTAAGATTTTGTTTATTTATTATGTATACAACATTCTTCCTGCATGTACACCTGCAGGCCAGAAGTGGGCACCAGATCTCATAAAGGATGGTTGTGAGCCACCATGTGGTTGCTGGGAATTGAACTCAGGACCTCTGGAAGAGCAGTCAGTGCTCTTAACCTTTGAGCCATCTCTCCGGCCTAAGGTGCATGTTTAGGTGCTGGTATGATAGGATGGAATTCTATCCTGTGGATGTGGTTGCCTCGTTTGTGCTCCTCCCCATGTTCTAGAAGGTCCCTCTGGACCCCCAGTTGTAGAACCCAGAACAGCTTTGTGCACTATTGGGAAAACTCCAGGAGAGGATGTTGTAGTAACAGATTTCTTCATTGTGAAAATGCAACAAATTTTGTTTTGTGGAAGAGGTGTTTTGTTTTTAAACAAGAAAGAGAAAGAGAGTTTTTAAAACAAATCAGTTTCTAATGAAAACAACTAGTATTTTGGGTAATTTTCTTTTCTTTTTCTGTTTTTCTTTTTTTTGGTTTTAGGTTTTTCAAAGACAGGGTTTCTCTGTGTAGCTTTAGAGCCTAACCTGGCGTTCGCTCTGTAGAGCGGGCTGGCCTCAAACTCACAGAGATCCGCCTGCCTCTGCCTCCCGAGTGCAGGGATTAAAGGCGTTCGCCACCAATGCCTGGCTGTTTTTTAATTTTTTTTTAAGATTTTTATTTATTTATTATGTATACAACATTCTGCTTCCATGTATATCTGCACACCAGAAGAGGGCACCAGATCTCATAAGGGATGGTTGTGAGCCACCATGTGGTTGCTGGGAATTGAACTCAGGACCTCTGGAAGAGCAGTCGGTGCTCTTAACCTCTGAGCCATCTCTCCAGCCCCCCCCCCTTTTTTTTTTTTTTTTTAGTTTTTCTAGACAGGGTTTCTCTGTATTGCTTTGGAGGCTGTCCTGGAACTTGCTCTATAGACCAAGCTGGGTTTGAACTCACAGAGATCCACCTGCTTCTGCCTCCTGAGTGCTGGGATTAAAGGCGTGCGCCACCAATGCCCGGTTTAGTCTTTCATTTTTAAAACATTTATTTTGTGTGTGTGTGGGGGGGCACATATGTGGACACAGAAGAGGGCAAAGTTGATTCTCTCCGTCATGTATGTGGGTTCTGAGATTATACTGAGGTCTTAAGGCAAATGCCTTTATTCACTGAGACATCCTGTTTGCCCTTGGCATATTTAACAAATTACATGTGTGTGATTTGTGGGAAGCCAATGTGTGTCATGGTATATGTGTGGAGGTCAGAATACCTCAGGAGTCTGCCCTTGCCTTTTACCTGGAGACTAGGTTTCTTGTTTTACTGCTATATACACTAGGTTAGTTGTTCTAGAAGTTCCCAAAGAGTCTTCTATCTGCCTCCCATCTTGAGATTGTGTTATAGACCACATCTGGCTTTACAGGAATTCTGGATATCTGCACTCAGGTGCCTAAGCTTACCAGCAGGAGCTCCACACGCACCCCCCCCCCAACCCCTCCCTGGCACTGCTACTTCTTTTGTGAAACTAGTTGTTCACACGTTTGCATTGCAAATGAAAACACCATTTCCTTTTCCTGTAGGTGTGTGCACATGAAAATGGAGGCTGGAGGTCAGCCTCGGGCATCAGTGCTCAGATGCTGCAGCCATGTTTTTAGGTAGGGTCTCTCACTGGTACCCTCTCTGCCTTCCTCCCTCCCTAGTGCTGGAATTAAAAATGCCTGCCACTGGATCTCTGTGAGTGTGAGGCTAGCTGGTCTATAGAGCGAGTGCAGGACAGTCAAAGCTGTCACACAGAGAAACCCTGTCTCTCATATATATATCACTGCAGCTGGCTTGTTACATGGGTGTGGCAGTCAAACATGGGTCCTGCTTGGGCAGCAGATCCTTTACTCAGCGAACTTCCCCGAACCTCAGTTCTTTGTTTATTTGTTTGTTTTTTTACTTGCAACTCCAATTTTTGGAAATTATATGTACTGGATAATTTTATGTCAACTTGACACAAGCTAAAGTCATCTCAGAGGAGGGACTCTCAATTGAGAAAATGGCTCTATAAGCTCATGCTCTAGGTAAGACTGTAGGGCATTTTCTTAGTGATTGATGGGGGAGGGCCCAGCCCATTGTGGGTGGTGCCATCCTTGAGCTGGTGGTCCTGGGTTCTATATGGAAGCAGGTTGAGCAAGCCATGAGGAGCTAGTCAGTAAGCAGCACCCTCCATCGCCTCTTCCAGGTTTCTGACCTGCTTGAGCTCCTGTCCTGATGTCTTTTGATGAACTGTGATACGGAAGCATAAGCCAAACAGATTCTTTTCCTCCTCAAATCATTTTGGTCATGGTGTTTCATCACAGCAATAGTGATCCTAACTAAGACTCCATAAAAATATTAATTTTCTACGATAATTATAACACCTGATCATACTGTCCCTCATTTATTCATTCTCTTCTCTGTCTCCCTCCCTCTCTCCTCTTCTCCCCTCTGCCTGCCCTTCCCTCCTCTTTTGAGATAGGGTCTCACTATGCGTTCTTGGCTGGTCTGTAACTCTATATAGACCATGCTAGCCTCATACTCAGATCTTTAGGCTTCTGTCTCCTTAGCTTTGGGATTAAAGGCATGCACCACAATTCCTGGCTCCCAATATTCTCTTAAATTCAATGAATTTTATCTCACAGAATAGATTTCCTGAGACCTGTTGGTACTTCTTGGGTGAAATAAAATAAGTGAATGTGTATTGTTACCCAGATATTTCTTTCAAATTAGGAGCATTACACTAGCAAAAGATTCTTCATACTCAAAAGAGTATTAAAAAAATGAATGCAAAAAGAACAGCTCAGAAGTCTTTGTATGCACAAATTACCCCAAATTGTTGTTGTATGGTTTGTCCTAGCAGAGCAGCACAGTTCACTGTGTCAACTAACCAACAAGAAAGAATGGGCCTAGCGGTGGTGGCATGCACCTTTAATCCCAGCACTTGTGAGGCAGAGGCAGATGCAGGAGGTTCTCTGAGTTCAAGGTCAGCCTGGTCTACAGAGTGAGTTCCAGGACAGGTTCCAAAGCTACAGAGAAACCCTGTCTCGAAAAACCAAAAAAGAAAGAAAGCATGGTATAAACTTTACCTTTAAACTGACTTTCATAACCACTCCCATTGTATTTTAAGAATAGCTCCATTCACACAGTCAATAACTATAGGCACACTCTTCCTTTACTGTGAACACCCTTGAGACCTTAGTTTTCTTTCAAGCTGGATAACTTAGGAGAGACATGTCAGTTTTGCTCCCACAACAGTGTCTGACTTCTGCCTGAAACCAAAACTCTTCTGGGCTCCATTAGGTCCTCCCACCTAAGTCTGACACTTGAGGTGGAGCCTTGTGGTAGCGGAAGGATCTTGGCTCTAGAGCTGAGAATTGAGTTCAGAAGATCCCTTGCTAATGATTCTAAGGCTGGATGAGAGCCTGCTGAATCTTTGGGGCATTTTCTTTGTAGAAATGATCAAAAGTAGAACTCGGTCAAGTTTGAGTTAAACATTTGTAATGGTTGTGTTGAAGCCTCCAAAGGTGGTTCCACTGTAGCTTGAAAAAAATTATTGTAGTTCTGAAAGAACCTAAAATCTCAAACTCCAAGTCACTGGGTTTCTGTGTTGGTGTTACCCCACTAGAACCCTGACCACTTTGAACAAAGCATCCCTTTTCTAGCTCTGGAGAAGGAGCCTGGAGTGTCCATGCCCTGTGTGCAGCCACTAACCAGCTTCTCAGAGTGTAACACTGCTGTGTTCTGATTGGCACAGAAGCTCTGTCCCAAGGTGGTGGTGGCCATGGCTCTTCCACTAGACAGCTGTACTTCTGTCCAGTTGACTTTAGTTTCACATAGTCTTCTGGGCATATTATAGTTAACGAGGGTTCGGTCAACACTGGTTGGGGTTTTGTTTTGTTTTGTTTTGCTTTTTGAGACAGGGTTTCACTGTGTAGCCCGGGATGTCCTGGACAAGCTCTGTAGACCAGGCTGGCCTTGAGCTCACAGAGATCTACCTGCTTTTGCCTCCCAAGTCCTGGGATTAAAGGTGTGTGCCACCACTGCCTAACTGTTTTATTTTATTTTTTGTTTTTTAACCCGAGTTCTACTTTGATCACCCTGGTTTACTGAAGGGAGGGTGGACTGGTTAGATATGCATTGAGTCACTGATCATATATTATTTATGATTTATTAAAGCTTGCCTGAGGATTCAGAAAGTAAAGTCAGCCTCAAGGTATAGAGATGAGGCAGTGGTGGTACACACCTTTAATCCCAGGACTCACGATTAAGAGATAGACAGATCTATGTTAGTTCAATGCCACCATGGCCTACACAAGGGTGAAGAGTAACAGAGCTCATGCCTTTGATCCCAGCACCTGGGATCACACTCCTTTAATCCCAGCATTAAGGGTGTATATAAGATGGGAGCAAGGTCTCAGAGCTGGCGTTCAGTCTCAGGATTCTCCAGCCACACTGAGGAGAGCAATCTGGGGTGACAGTCTGGGGTTTGGTGGAGCCAGGATTGCCTTTAAGCCTGAGCTAGAGGTGAGAGCTAGTGGCTGGCTGCTTTGCTTCTCTGATCTTCAGCTTGAAGCTTGAACCCCAGTATCTGTCTCTGGGTCTTTTATTTTTTTGTGTTAAAATCACATAGGGCTATACTAAGTGATAGCTATCCAAGATACTGAGACTCACTCAGCTGCAGTAGCACAACTCATCTCCTGGTTCTTTCTTAAACAGAATTTTAACAGATTTGCTAGACACAATTAGAAGAGTTGTAAAAATGCTATGCTGTGCCACTTCTAAACTGTTAAGAGGGGTCATTCTCATGGTGCAGAAATGGTGTGGCTTAAAGGTTAGCTGTGCATTCTGACTTTGTGTTTTTGGAAACAGGGTTTCTCTGTGTAACAGCCATGGCTGTCTTGGAACTCTCTTTATACAACAGGCTGGCGGAAAACTCACAGAGATCACCCTGCCTCTGCCTCCCGAGTGTTGGGATTAAAGGCACCTGGCCCCATCCTGGCTTTTTAATGAGTCTGCTGTACTCATTGCCCTACTGAACATATCTTAAATATCCTAAATAACCACTCAGGTTCTGAGTATGTAGTCTGTGGATCTGGATGACTCCTTCAGGTTCTCCTCTCCTGGAGTTGTGACTTTTGATCTCCCCTAGGGGTCAAGGGACTTAATGGGATTCAGGTGTTTGCTAGTGAATTGTTCAGTGTAGACTCAAAAAAAAAGTATGTTTTTAATGTTAGTATGGATATGTACACAATGCTATATATAGATCAAAGGACACAACACACACTATATAGGTCAGAGGATAACGCATGGGAATTGGTTCTCTCTACTGTATGAATTCCAAAGATAAAACTCAGGTTGGCAGGCTTGGCAGCCAGAGTGCCTTTACCTGTTGAGCCATCTCATTGGCCATTGATGTAGGCTTTTTGTTTGTTTTATTTTTGGTTTCTCTGTGTAGCCTTGGCTGTCCTGGGACTCATTCTGTAGATCAGGCTGGCCTCTAATTTAGATGTCAGCCTGCCTCTGCCTCCTGAATGCTGCTGGAATTAAAGTATGCACTACCAGCCTCATCCGTGTAAGCTTTTAAAACTTGACTTTTGGGGGATGGAGAGATGGCTTAGCAGTTACTGGCTGCTCATACAGAAGATCTGGGTTTGGTTCCTAGCACCCATACACACATTGTACATACACACATACTCAAAAATAAGAATAAATTTTAGGGCAGATGTGGTGGTGTGCTTCTTTAAGTCCAGAATTTGGGAGGTAGAGGCAGGTGGAGATCTGTAAGTTGAAGGCCAGCCTGGTCTATAAGTTTATAGGCCAGACAGTAAGACCTTTTCTCAAAAAAAACAAAAACAAATCTTAAAACAGAACAACAAAACTTGGGAAGTGACTAGAGAAATGGCTCAGCAGTTATGAGCACTTGCTGCTCTTGCAGAGGACACAGTTTCTGTTCCAGCATCCACAAATAACTATAATTCCAGTTCCAAGGGAACCATTTCCCTCTTCTGGACTCTGGGCCCCAGGAGTGCACATGCTACACAAACATATATACATGCAAAAGACCTTTACATATAAGGTAAAAGTAAATCTGCAAGCAAACAAAGCCAGAAAGCCTTGGACTTGATGAACACTATAGAACAAGACAGAGATGTTAGAGGCAATTCACCCTTGATTCTATAATTACATCTAGTTTAGGGGGATCTGGGGAGTCAAACCCATGGCCTTATACATGTGTAAGTGTTTTACCTTTGATCTTCACTCTCAGTCAAGCCCACCTCCCTTTAGACAGGGTCTCATTATGTAGACCAGGGTAACCTCAAACTTGGGATTTACCTGCCTGTGCCTCTCCTGTTGGGATAATGATGAGGTCTGCCATGCTACCTATTCCTGTTTTGGTTGATGATGGACTATCCAAAGATGCTTTTGTTTTTGTACTATTTGTTTTAAAGCTAAATATGGCAGATACATGGAGAGACAACCTGTGGAAGCCTGGGTACATACATACACAGTTTCTTTTCATTTATTTGTTTGTTATTTCGAGACAAGAGCTTCTCTGTGTAGCTTTGTAGACCAGGCTGGCGTCAAACTCACAGAGATCCACCTGCCTCTGCCTCCTGAGTACTGGAATTAAAGGCGTGCACCACCACTGCCTGGCTTCACATAAAGTTTCTTTAAGTAAAAGTGTGTATCAGTGTGTAGAACTCATGGTGGTGCTTGAAAACCATTATTGGTTTGTTAGAGGAATAAGGCAGACCTGCTGTTGTTGGTCTTGTCTTGCTGCTAGACAGATGGATCTGATCTTCCCTGTATTCCTGCCAATATCGCTTGCTTTTGCTTCTCCCACAGATCATGTGTGACTCTGGCTCTGGTCTGACCTAGATTCCTGTCTTCATGTCTTGGGCTAGGAATAGAGTGGTGGTCTTTGTTTATTCGCTTATTCATTCTGGAGGTTGTCCTTGCAGGGAATGTCCAACCTGGAGCATATCCTTCTCCCAGACCAGGCCCTTTCCAATGCTACACGCTAACTAACCTGACTGCATGCTACACACAGCCTGACTACATACTACACACAGCCCTGACTACATACCACACACAGCCTGACTACATACCACACACAGCGCTGACTGCATACCACACACAGCCTGACTACATACTACACACAGCCCTGACTACATACTACACACAGCCCTGACTACATACCACACACAGCCTGACTACATACCACACACAGCCTGACTACATACTACACACAGCCCTGACTACATACTACACACAGCCTGACTACATACCACACACAGCCCTGACTGCATACCACACACAGCCCTGACTACATACCACACACAGCCAGACTACATACCACACACAGCCAGACTACATACTACACACAGCCTGACTACATACTACACACAGCCCTGACTACATACTACACACAGCCTGACTACATACCACACACAGCCTGACTACATACCACACACAGCCTGACTACATACTACACACAGCCTGACTACATACTACACACAGCCCTGACTACATACTACACACAGCCTTACTACATACTACACACAGCCTGACTACATACCACACACAGCCTGACTACATACCACACACAGCCTGACTACATACTACACACAGCCTGACTACATACTACACACAGCCTGACTACATACTACACACAGCCTGACTACATACTACACACAGCCCTGACTACATACTACACACAGCCTGACTACATACTACACACAGCCCTGACTACATACCACACACAGCCTGACTACATACCACACACAGCCTGACTACATACTACACACAGCCTGACTACATACTACACACAGCCCTGACTACATACTACACACAGCCTGACTACATACTACACACAGCCCTGACTACATACTACACACAGCCTGACTACATACTACACACAGCCTGACTACATACTACACACAGCCTGACTACATACTACACACAGCCTGACTACATACTACACACAGCCCTGACTACATACTACACACAGCCTGACTACATACTACACACAGCCCTGACTACATACTACACACAGCCCTGACTACATACCACACACAGCCTGACTACATACCACACACAGCCCTGACTACATACCACACACAGCCTGACTACATACCAGCCTGACTACATACTACACACAGCCCTGACTACATACTACACACAGCCCTGATTACATACTACACACAGCCCTGACTACATACTACACACAGCCCTGACTACATACCACACACAGCCTGACTACATACCACACACAGCCCTGACTACATACCACACACAGCCTGACTACATACCACACACAGCCTGACTACATACCACACACAGCCCTGACTACATACCACACACAGCCTGACTACATACTACACACAGCCTGACTACATACTACACACAGCCCTGACTACATACTACACACAGCCCTGACTACATACTACACACAGCCCTGACTACATACTACACACAGCCTGACTACATACTACACACAGCCCTGACTACATACCACACACAGCCTGACTACATACCACACACAGCCTGACTACATACCACACACAGCCTGACTACATACCACACACAGCCCTGACTACATACCACACACAGCCCTACATACCACACACAGCCAGACTACATACTACACACAGCCTGACTACATACTACACACAGCCCTGACTACATACTACACACAGCCTGACTACATACACACACAGCCTGACTACATACTACACACAGCCCTGACTACATACCACACACAGCCTGACTACATACCACACACAGCCTGACTACATACTACACACAGACTACATACTACACACAGCCTGACTACATACTACACACAGCCTGACTACATACCACACACAGCCTGACTACATACCACACACAGCCTGACTACATACCACACACAGCCCTGACTACATACCACACACAGCCCTGACTACATACTACACACAGCCTGACTACATACTACACACAGCCCTGACTACATACTACACACAGCCTGACTACATACCACACACAGCCTGACTACATACTACACACAGCCTGACTACATACTGACTACATACCACACACAGCCCTGACTACATACCACACACAGCCTGACTACATACTGACTACATACCACACACAGCCCTACATACCACAGCCCTACATACTACACACAGCCTGACTACATACTACACACAGCCCTGACTACATACTACACACAGCCTGACTACATACCACACACAGCCTGACTACATACCACACACAGCCTGACTACATACCACACACAGCCTGACTACATACCACACACAGCCTGACTACATACCACACACAGCCTGACTACATACCACACACAGCCCTGACTACATACTACATACCACACACAGCCCTACATACTACACACAGCCTGACTACATACTACACACAGCCCTGACTACATACTACACACAGCCTGACTACATACCACACACAGCCTGACTACATACTACACACAGCCCTGACTACATACCACACACAGCCTGACTACATACCACACACAGCCTGACTACATACTGACTACATACTACACACAGCCTGACTACATACTACACACAGCCAGACTACATACTACACACAGCCCTGACTACATACTACACACAGCCTGACTACATACTACACACAGCCCTGACTACATACTACACACAGCCTGCCTGACTACATACCACACACAGCCTGACTACATACCACACACAGCCTGACTACATACTACACACAGCCTGACTACATACTACACACAGCCTGACTACATACTACACACAGCCTGACTACATACTACACACAGCCTGACTACATACCACACAGCACTACATACTACACACAGCCTGACTACATACCACACACAGCCTGACTACATACCACACACAGCCTGACTACATACCACACACAGCCTGACTACATACTACACACAGCCCTGACTACATACTACACACAGCCCTGACTACATACTACACACAGCCCTGACTACATACTACACACAGCCTGACTACATACTACACACAGCCTGACTACATACTACACACAGCCCTGACTACATACTACACACAGCCTGACTACATACTACACACAGCCTGACTACATACTACACACAGCCCTGACTACATACTACACACAGCCTGACTACATACTACACACAGCCTGACTACATACTACACACAGCCCTGACTACATACTGACTACATACCACACACAGCCTGACTACATACCACACACAGCCCTGACTACATACCACACACAGCCTGACTACATACTACACACAGACTACATACTACACACAGCCTGACTACATACTACACACAGCCACTACATACCACACAGCCTGACTACATACTACACACAGCCTGACTACATACCACACACAGCCTGCCTGACTACATACCACACACAGCCTGACTACATACCACACACAGCCCTGACTACATACCACACACAGCCTACATACCACAGCCCTACATACTACACACAGCCTGACTACATACTACACACAGCCTGACTGACTACATACTACACACAGCCTGACTACATACCACACACAGCCTGACTACATACTACACACAGCCTGACTACATACTACACACAGCCCTGACTACATACTACACACAGCCTGCCTGACTACATACCACACACAGCCTGACTACATACCACACACAGCCTGACTACATACTACACACAGCCTGACTACATACTACACACAGCCTGACTACATACTACACACAGCCTGAGCCTGACTACATACTACACACAGCCTGACTACATACTACACACAGCCCTGACTACATACTACTACATACAGCCTGACTACATACTACACACAGCCTGACTACATACTACACACAGCCCTGACTACATACTACACACAGCCTGACTACATACTACACACACACAGCCTGACTACATACTACACACAGCCTGACTACATACTACACACAGCCCTGACTACATACTACACACAGCCTGACTACATACTACACACAGCCCTGACTACATACTACACACAGCCCTGACTACATACTGACTACATACCACACACAGCCCTGACTACATACTACACACAGCCTGACTACATACTACACACAGCCTGAGCCCTGACTACATACTACACACAGCCCTGACTACATACTACACACAGCCTGACTACATACTACACACAGCCCTGACTACATACCACACACAGCCTGACTACATACCAGCCTGACTACATACCAGCCTGACTACATACTGACTACATACTAGCCTGACTACATACTACACACAGCCTGACTACATACTACACACAGCCTGACTACATACTACACACAGCCTGACTACATACTACACACAGCCTGACTACATACTACACACAGCCTGACTACATACTACACACAGCCTGACTACATACTACACACAGCCTGACTACATACTACACACAGCCTGACTACATACTACACACAGCCCTGACTACATACTACACACAGCCTGACTACATACCACACACAGCCTGACTACATACTACACACAGCCCTGACTACATACTACACACAGCCTGACTACATACTACACACAGCCCTGACTACATACTGACTACATACCAGCCTGACTACATACCACACACAGCCCTACATACTACACACAGACTACATACTACACACAGCCTGAGCCTGACTACATACTACACACAGCCCTGACTACATACTACACACAGCCTGCCCTGACTACATACTACACACAGCCTGCCTGACTACATACCACACACAGCCTGACTACATACCACACACAGCCTGACTACATACTACACACAGCCCTGACTACATACCACACACAGCCTGACTACATACCACACACAGCCTGACTACATACCACACACAGCCTGACTACATACCACACACAGCCCTGACTACATACCACACACAGCCCTGACTACATACTACACACAGCCTGACTACATACTACACCCAGCCTGACTACATACTTCACACAGCCTGACTACATACTACACACAGCCTGACTACATACTATACACAGCCTGACTACATACTACACACAGCCCTGACTACATACTACACACAGCCCTGCCTGACTACATACTACACACAGCCCTGACTACATACTACACACAGCCTGACTACATACTACACACAGCCCTGACTACATACTACACACAGCCTGACTACATACTACACACAGCCTGACTACATACTACACACAGCCTACTACATACTACACACAGCCTGACTACATACCACACACAGCCTGACTACATACCACACACAGCCTGACTACATACTACACACAGCCCTGACTACATACTACACACAGCCTGACTACATACTACACACAGCCCTGACTACATACTACACACAGCCTGACTACATACTACACACAGCCTGACTACTACATACTACACACAGCCTGACTACATACTGACTACATACAGCCTGACTACATACTACACACAGCCCTGACTACATACTACACACAGCCTGACTACATACTACACACAGCCTGACTACATACTACACACAGCCTGACTACATACTACACACAGCCTGACTACATACTACACACAGCCTGACTACATACTACACACAGCCCTGACTACATACTACACACAGCCTGACTACATACTACACACAGCCTGACTACATACTGACTTGAGCTTAACTTAGTAGCTTTTCACTTCCTTCCCTTCCTACCCCATGTTTCTTATAGAATACTGTCTATACTGTCAAACTAGTTGAAATTTAGTTTTTAGTTTGTTTTGTTTTGTTTTGAAATGAAATATCTGATCTGGACGTCTGAAGACCAAGCTGTCTTCACACTTGCTGCCATCCTCCTGCCTCTGCCTCCTTAGTGCTAGCACTAACAAACTTGTTCTGGTTTCTTGTTTTTGTGGTTTTTGTTTGTTTGTTTGTTTGTTTTTTCGAGACAGGGTTTCTCTGTGGCTTTGGAGGCTGCCCTGGAACTAGCTCTTGTAGACCAGGCTGGTCTCGAACTCACAGAGATCCGCCTGCCTCTGCCTCCCGAGTGCTGGGATTAAAGGCATGCGCCACCACCACCCGGCCTTGTTCTGGTTTCTTATAGAAGTTGTTTCTCAGTGTGCATTTTCTTTCTTCCCTTTTTTTGGAGACAAGGTCTCTATGTAGCCCTGGCTGTTCTAGAACTCTCTAGTTCAAGGCTGGTCTTGAACTCGGATCCAGTTGCTTCTGACTCCTGAGTGCTGGGTTTAAAGGGGTTAAGTTACCATACCCAGCTTCCTTCCTTCCTTCCTTCCTTCCTTCCTTCCTTCCTTCCTTCCTTCCTTCCTTCCTTCCTTCCAGGTTTATTTTGTTTTTAATTATTTGTGTGTCTGTATGTGCATGTAAGTGGCCCAGGGAGACAAGAGGTGTCAGATACCTGGAGCTGGACTTGTCAGTGGTTGTGAACTATTCACCATTTCATTGCTGGGACCACAACTCTGGTCCTTGCAGTTAGTACACTCCCTTAACCACTGAGCCAATTCTCCAGCCCCCAAATTTTATTTCATTTGCTTGTTTTTTGAGACAGGAACTCACTGTTTAGCCTAGGCTAGCCTTGAACCTCAGCTTCCCGAGTACTGGCATGAGCTACCATGCTTGGCTAAGGAAAGTGTTTTTAAATTTTTGTGTAGTGAGTCCAGCATCTGTCCTTCTTTGAGGGATGGTTCCTTCCTATTGTTCTGTTCTTATCCATGTGGGTATGTACATTAGAGATTGAACCAAGGGTCTAACATATGCTAAGCACATGGTCTAGCACCAAGCAATATACCTAAGTCTTGTTTGGTCCTTTCCTGTCTCTTTATGTACCTTAGGGTTTTTGTTGCAGTTGTTGAAAATTGGTGCTTTGGAAATCATATTCTTCTTGTTGTTTGCTGGGGAGAAGGGATGTTGGTTTGCTGAGAGCCATGCAGACTTTTCATTTAGTAACTGAGATGATTGTTCTTTAGCTGATACACGATACAGCATGTGCCTGGCTGTTATTTTGATAGATTTCCTGAAAGCCAGTCTTCCCAGTCTAGGAGTTGGGTTTGACTAGGCCTATCTTCATCTCTGGTTAGTCTTGCACTTTGCCTGAGGAGCAGCCCACGTTGCTCATTTGCATTCTAGTGTCTTGATTCCCAGAGAAGTCCTCAAAGCCCATGCCTCAGGCAGTTTTGTTTCTGGACCAAATTAATTTGTCTACAGCAATGAGGGTTATTGGTTTGGCCTAGAAATTTTTTCGATTTTTGTTTTTTACTTGAGTTCTGAGGGTTGGAGCAGATGATTATAACAAATTTGGAGACTGCCTTGAGCTGTTATTGGTAAGCACTCAAAGTTAGAAAGCATTACTTGGAAAGATGACTGCATTGCACGTGGTTGTAGATGGTTCTTTAGCACTCACCAGGTCAGACACTGAATGAAGGGATCAGCTGACCTGTGATGAGGATTATAGACTAGTTTTTGGAGTTGTCTGAAGAAAGTTATTCTTAAGAGGTTCAGATACTTGTTAAACTGAATTGGCAAGATGCTGATATTCCCAGTTTGTCTTTTGTGCTCTGTTGCACTCACTTGTTTTGTACTTTCACGCTCTTGTGATGGCCACTGGGCCTGGGACCTAGACAAATCTGTACTGCTGTTACACTCCCAGCCTCATCCATCTGATAGTCTTTTAAATGATCAGACTGTATTTGAAAATATTATGTATAATACTTGTTATAAAGAACTTTGAAAAATCCCTGCAGTAGATGGGGATGGTAGAGGGTTAGGGTTCTGTAAGCAAAAGCTCAGGGAAACACTGACCTAGGCCACTCTGGGTAGAAAGAAAAGTTTAGGACTGGAGAGATGACTCTTAACAAGAACACTCACTGGCTGTTCTTCCAGATGTTGATGTCCACTTTCATCAACCAGATGGTGGCTTAAGATCATCTATAGTGGGACCTGGTGCCCTCTTCTGGCATAAAGGCATGCATGCAGTTAGAACACTCATACATAAAATAAAAAATATTTTTTTTTAAAAAGAAAAAAAAGTTTATTTTGGAGGACAAACTCCTGGGTTTTCCCAGAGGGTAGATTATAGCAGCTTGTGGGAAAGGCCTTGCCAGTTTTATGGGGACAGGTTTGTATGTGGGGTGCTTGAGCCAGAAAACCTGAGGGCTAGGAAAGGGGTTTTGATCTGTTGTAGGCTTGTTTGGATTAATCTTGAACTAGATGCCCTTTGCTGGAGATAGTTATCTGTTGGAGGCAGATAAGGGAAGTAAAAGCTTGCCTAACAAACAGGGACTCACTTCATGAGATTGCTGAGGGATGCTGATTTTATCTTTTTGTTTACCTGATAACAATCCTGTTTACCCTGTAAGAATCCAGCCTCACAGCCCAGACTATCGTTTAGGACTTGTTCAGTGGCACTGCTGTTTTTTGGGACCTGCTTTGGACCTAACAGATTGGAATTTGGTTTTAAATAGTAGAAGCCCTGTTGGAGATAAAATGTTGTGCCCTGTCTGTGTTGGCATTCATCTCCCAGTGTAGTCTACCTAGGCTGACCTCAAACTGTTATCAGTTCTCATCAGCCTTTGGAGTATTGGGATTGCAGGTGCATGGCGCCATACCCAGTATTCGCTTGTAAACATCCGTTGTGATGTGCTGTACGTGAATTTCTATCTGTTGGACATGATGTGAATTACGTAGTACGCCCGCAAGCATGCGCACGCGCACACATGCGCCCATGGATTTGGCTCTTGTCACCATAGGTGACTAACAACCTGGAACTGAGGTTCCAGGGAATCTGACACACTATTCTGACCCTGAATGAACATAGTGCAGGCAAGCAAAATGTTCACACATGTAGTCAGATTTTTTCTGTGTCCCAGCAGCCACTTCATAATAACCACACCGAGCCTTAATATTAATTATAAATGCTCAGCCAATAGCTCAGGCTTGTTACTAGCTAGCTCTTACAACTTTTAACCCATTTCTGTAAATCTATGTGCTACCCCAAGGCTCGTGACTTGTAGCTCTACCCATTTTGTATGTCCTGACTTGTTCTCCTCCCTCTGGCTGGCTGGTGACTCCTCTGACTCCGCCCTTCCTCATCCCATCTTTCTCAGTTTGGCTTTCCCACCTGACTTTATCTTGTTCAGCTATTGGCCGGTCAGCTTATTTATTAAACCAATCATATCGACACATATTCACACAGTGTACAGAAGGATTACTCCACAGCACATACATATAAGGTAGAAATTAAAATATTAAAAAAATAGATTCTTTGCAGTCCTCATAGCCTAGATAGACTTTGCTCTTTTTAAAAGAAAAAACATTTTAGATTTATTTATTTTATGTGTATAAGTATTTTGCTTGCATGTATGTCTGTGAGCCACACTGTGTGGGTACTGGATCCAGAATCCAAGTCTGCAAGAACAACACTCAAGATCAACCATGAACCATCTCTCTGGCTTTGGGTAGTTTGTATTTTTGTTTGTTGTTGTTTTTCGAGACAGAGTTTCTCTGTGTAGCCCTGGCTGTTCTGGAACTCAGAGATCTCCCTGCCTCTACCTCCCAAGTGCTGGGATTAAAGGTGTGTGCCAAGGAGAATTTGAAGAAATCATAAAGGAGGAAAATGTACTTGACAGTCTTCATCTGCATTTCTGGCTAAGTTAGAGTAAATGGATTAAATATAATAATGTGAGCAGAATAAGATTTTCTGTTTGAATCCTGTTTTTCCTCTGATAAGAAATCAAGACCTGTTTTTAAAAATGTGCGTTTGGTGTCTAGTGGGATTATAACAAATGAATTTGGACCAGCAGGATGGTTACCACAAAGCCTGAGTGATTGACTTCTGAGTTTAGTCCTCAAACCTACATAGTAGGAGAGAACCAGCTGTCACATACCGTGGTGGACACTTCCTCTACTAAATAAATAAAAATGTCACCCCCCCCTATAAATTAGCCTAATAAAATTTCTAACAAAGAGCTGATTGGTCACTGTGGAGGTTAAATCCTTTCTTTGTGTGAACTAATATTGTCCATTAGGATCTGAATTTTTTTTTTAAGATTTTTATTTATTTATTATGTATACAGCATTCTGCTTCCATGTATATCTGCACACCAGAAGAGGGCACCAAATCTCATAATGGATGGTTGTGAGCCACCATGTAGTTGCTGGGAATTGAACTCAGGACCTCTGGAAGAGCAGTCAGTGCTCTTAACCTCTGAGCCATCTCTCCAGCCTGGATCTGAAGTTTTAAACAATTTAAGAGTGTGTGTCAAGGGTGCAATCTTGTGTGGGTTCTTTTTTTATTTGTTTTTTGTTTTTGTGAAAAAAGGACTGCTAAATTTGCCTCCTAGGCCTGTCTCAGACAGGAAGAGAATTCTAGTTCCTCATTTTGACTGGGCTGATAATATTGTTTCTTTTGGATTTTAGGTGGATGGAAAATGATTCTTATCTTGTGAGGGATAATAGCCTGGCTTACTGTGTTTCCTCCTTGTAGATTTTCTGTACTAAGCAAACCACTCCTCTGTAGAATTTGTTCATAGGCTAAAGTTGGCATGTAGTAGGAACAGTTGAATCTAATAGGACTAAGGAAAATGAAGCTCCATTTCCTGTTAATACATAAAAGGATAACTGATGAACTCCCTTTTAGAATGAGTGTGCGTGTGTGCGCGAGTGCGCGTGTGCGAGTTCGTGTGTGTTTCACTATTGAAAAGGGATTGAACCTAGGTCCTCATAGATCCCAGGCAAACACTCTACCAACTGAAGCATTTTAGCCCTAGAACCATTGCTTTGCTTTGTTTTGTTTTTCTGAGACAGTTTTCTTTTTTGTAGCCCTGGCTGTCCTGGAACTTACTCCGTAGGCCAGGCTGGCCTCAGACTCAAGAGATCTGCCTCTCTGCCTCCCGAGTGCTGGGACTAAAGGCATACGCCACTATGCTCAAAATGTCTTTTTGTTTTTGTTTTTTAATGTTTTTTGAGCAGTTACAGGTTGAGTGTGTTAAGGGTAAAGAGATTTCCGTAAATAATCTTTGCCCAGTGACTAAGGATCATATAAACTGTGAGTCAAGATTTTGCTTACCACACTAGGCAGCAGCTGAGCACTTTTGTTTAGAAGTACGTGAACGTCTGCTCCTGGCAGCCATGTTGGGCTCTGAGATGGGATGGCCAATAAAGGGCAGGAGTTACCAGCTTGCTTCATTGCTTGCTTCTCTGGATAGTTTAGAGTGTGCTGTGAGGGTGAACTGGGAGCATTTATTGCCTATCAGTAACAGTGGAAACACCAGTCAGTGGTCTAGGACAGCCTTGTAGTGCACTTAATTCCTTTCCATATGATCATCTAGTTTGCCTCTAACAAATCAGGATATTTTAGAGAAATTCTATGAAAAGTGGTCCTGTGTTAGATATAATACTTGCAGGGGGTCCCACTGGAAACCTACAGGTCTGGTGGGCTTAAGAAAAGAGGACACTGTGGGCTATATGTGATTCCACACTCCCTGCACCTTGCGATCCAGACTGTTAGACCTCTGAGGAAAAAACGCAAGGATGCGCTTCTCACTAAGTGGGGCAGTTGAGGCTATAATTAACTCCTCTTCAGGGCAGGTCAGAATGGGCTGCCAGGGTATTTGAGGCTAGATTTTCAGGACCGTTGCTTTTGGAATTTGACAAGGCATTGTAGACCTGTATAAGATACAAAGACAAGTCGCCAGGGAAGGGCAGGGAGAATAACATGCTAAGGGAGGCATGTTCTTGCAGCCCTGCTGTTTCTTTCTTCCAGGTTTTCTCCTTAGTTGTAGTCCTTCGGTAGCCTGTGGGTCCATCCTCATCCTACCTGCCCTCTTCTCTGAGTACATAGAACGACTTACCTGTCCTTCCTTTCTCCTGAGCATTTCTCTAATCCCTGCTGAGTCACCAGGAGACAGATACGATTTCTATCATTGTCATTGCTTCTTTACTGTAATCCAAATGCAGAAGTATCCTGGTTCAGGTCAACCTTAATGAAAGCCACTTCTGGGGCCTGTTGAAGTCAGGATGCTTATCATCAGTATCCATCTTCACTGTCACCTTCCACACTGTGCCTCCTCCAAGGCCCTGGAATCCCTGTCCTGAATTCTAAACCATAGATTAGGTACCTTTGCTTTTGAATGTATATGGAATAAAGAGGTGAGAGAATTTGAATAGTATGCTTATGAAATTAGTCTGTATCTTTAACTGTGGTTCATTTCATTTCTGTAAAGCCTTTTTGTTTTGTTTGTTTCGAGGCAGGGTTTCTCTGTGTAATCTTGGCTGTCCTGGAGCTTGCTCTGTAGACCAGGCTGTCTTTGAACTCACAGAGATCTCTCTGCCTCTGCCTCTGCCTCTGCCTGCCAAGTGTTGGGATTAAAGGTGTGTACCACCACTGCCGGTACCACCACTCATTTCTGTAAAGCTTTTAAGAATGTGAAATGTAAAATTCATTCTAGTTCAGATGAATACATAAAATAGTTTTATTTGAGCTATTATGGATAATGCTGCTGTGAATATTCCCAAGTCCTTTTTTTTTAGTCTGTGAGAAAAGATCTCATGTAGCCCAGGCTGACTGACCTAGACTATAACAAGTAGCCCAGGATAACTGACCTAGACTATAACATGTAGCCCAGGATGATTTTGAACTCCTGACCCTTCTGTTTCACTCTCATGACTGTCACAATTATAGGCACATACCACCATACCTAGATTTTAAGTTGGGAAGCTTTCTTCAAAATTTATTTATTCAAAAAATTTATTTTTATTATTGTTAGTATTTATTTATTTGCCTATTATTTGGGATTAAGTACCATTCTGTAGATCAGACCATCTTGGTACATCTTATAGGTTCATGCTGGCCTTGAATTCTTGGTAGTCCTGTCTCAGCTTCCAAATATTAAGATTACAAGTGTGTGGAACTATGTAGCTAAGCCTGACTGTTTTTGTTCCTTTGAAACAGGGTATCACTATGTAGCCCTCCCTGGCTGGTGTGGAATTCTCAGTCACCCTCCTTCCTGCCTCCAAGAAAGAATTGTTTTGCTTCTTTTGAGTCAGGGTCTCACTGTGTAGCTTTGGCTGGCCTAAAACGTGCAATGTAGACCAGGCTAGCCTGGAATTCACAGATAATCCATCTGCCTCTGCCTTCCGTGTGCTAGTATTAAAGGAATACACCACCACACCCAGATAAAGGATGTTGTTCAATTTTATTTTATTTTATTTTATTTTAATGTGTATGAGTGAACTCATGTATGTTCCTGCTGGGTTTGCTTCTTAACTCTTTGTTTCCTGACTGAGGGTGGTGCATGCATTTACCTTTTATGGTTATAGCCATGTTGGAGGGAGAAAAGATGCTGTAAACTGAAGCTGAAGTTTGCATTCCCCTGCTGGCTGATAGCTTTGAAGATCTTTTCATGTGCTTATTAGCCACTCCACTGACACTTTTTCGTGCAGACGTGATGTGAAGTGTTGGGAATGAGGCATATGTAGGTGGGCTTGCGACATTTGTCACCCAGGTGCCTGAGTAGGTGGAGTTATCAAGAGTCCTGGTAATGAAATACTTTACCCAAAGTCAAGTGTGTAAAAACTCTTTAGTGCTTTGTAATTCAACTTTGTGATTAGAAAAAAACACCCCCTAGGCATTATACTCATTTTGCTCAGACCCTTACAGGTAACACTTTGTCCAGTGTGTCACTTCAGAGTTAAGTGTGTACACCCTAAAATGCAGTCAGTATGATTTTCAGGGTTAGGGGAAAAGGACACAATTGTGTTTTGTTTGTTGTTTTAAATGTAATTATTGTTGTGTGTCTGTGAGTATGCATATTTTTCACAGAACGTGTGGGGGCGGTCAGAGGACAATTTTCAGGAGTTTGTACTTTACTTTCTCCCTGGGTTCTGGGGTCCAAATTCAGATGATCAGGCCCCAGAAGCTGTCCTGACTTGGTTGGTTGCTATTTTAAGAAAGCTTTCTTTTCTTTTTTTTTTGTCTTTTTTTTTTTTTTTTTAGATTTATTTATTTATCATGTGTACAGTGCGTGCCAGAAAAGGGCACCAGATCACATAACAGATGGTTGTGAGTCACCATGTGGTTGCTGGGAATTGAACTCAGAACCTCTGGAAGAACAGTCAATGCTCTTAACCCCTGAGCCATCTCTCCAGCCCCAGTAAGCTTTCTTTGAAGTGTACTTTATATAGAACAGAACAAACCTAATTTTTGGGAGCCTTTCAAAGAGTTTGGTTGAAGCTCATACATGCTAGCAGTGTCCATCTCAGGCTGGAGAACAGAGCATCGACTTTAACCTCAGAATTGCAGGCATCATCTTCCCGTGGAATCCCAGGCAGTCCCTGCTGTGTTTTCCTAGATGAGGTGTATGAGTGTCAGGATTTCATCAAATGCAATTACATGGAACAAACTCATGTTGACTTGCTTTGAATGATGTTTTTGTGATGCATCTCTGTTACTTGCATGAGTGGTTTTCCTTTGCACTCAGTTAGTGGCATTCTGTTGCATGGAAGAACCGTTTGTGGGCCCATTCTCCTTTTGCTCGATGTCTGTGTCATGATGGATGTCATCAGCTCCTATCTGCTCCTGCACTTGTTCTCCCGTTGCCCTTTTTTGTTTCTTCTCTTTTCTTACTGGGTTGAAGCTAGGGCCTCATACATGCTGTACACACACACACTATCACTGAACTAATCCTTACCTTTTTACTTTGTATTTTGAAATGTGTTCTCACTCTATTGCCCAGGCAGGCTTTGAGCTTGTGATACTTTCTCTGCTTTCTGAGTAGCTGGCATTACAGGCCTGTACCACCATTGAGCCTGCGTTTCCAACAGCAAATTGTCAGACAGTGGGTGTAGAGCTCTTCTCAGTCTTTAGGGACAAAATTATTGATACAAAGTTGGTTGTGTAAAGAAACTCAGAAAAAAAAAACCCTCTCATCACAAGCCACTGGGACACTGCACCAGGTCATGAGAGTCTTTGGAATCAAGGTTCACTGGTAGGTGTGCACAGAGGCAAGTCCACCTGTGGAAATGAACTACACCAATGTTTCATTCATTCATTCTGTGTGTGGATGCTCTAACTAAGGGCCACTAATTACCAAGTTTCAATGTTTGTTTAATTCCTAAGAGGCCACTGACACAATTGGTAGTGAAAGTATTCATTGACTCTTTGGAAGTTTTCCTTTACTTTTTTCTTACAAATTTCTTTAGCCTAGAAAGAGGAATTTTTCTCTTTATAAATTTACCCTTTTTGGGTTTTTGACACAGGGCTTGTGTAGCTAAGACTGACTTTGGTCCTCCTGTTTCCATGCCTGAAGTGCTGGGATTGCAGGTGTGGACTGTGACATCAGCTTCAGAATCGAAAGTTAAGGACAGGTTTTAAGTTAAAAAGCACTGGCTGCTCTTGCAGAGGACCCAGATTCAGTTCTCTCATGGTGGCCTGCAACTATCTGTAACTCCAGTTCTAGGTGATCTGATGCCCTCTTCTGGCCTCCATGGGCACCAGGCACTCACACAGTGTACAGACATACATGCAGGCAGAACACCCATTCATATAAGAAAAAGAGAGAGAGGGTTTTTGTTTGTTTGTTTGTTTGTTTGGTTTTGGTTTTGGTTTTTGGAGACAGGGTTTTTCTGTGGCTTTGGAGCCTGTCCTGGAACTAGCTCTTGTAGACCAGGCTGGTCTCAAATTCACAGAGATCCGCTTGCCTCTGCCTCCCGAGTGTTGGTATTAAAGGCGTGCGCCACCACTGCCCAGCTGAGAGAGATTTAATATAGATGTAATCACAGGCATTAGAATCAGGGAAGAAAGCCGGTAGTTCCACACATCTTTAACCCCAGTGTTCAGAGGCCAGGGCAGAGGTATGAAGATCTCTGTTAGTTCAAGGACAGCCTAGTCTGCATAGGGTCCTAGGACAGCTGGGCTACATGGTAAGAAAGAAGAAAGGGGTGGGAGGAGAAGATCCCCAGGCAAAACTGTTAGAGGGTTTGCTAGGACTGTAGCTGTTTTAGAGGAATCTGCACTCATGAGACCCCAAGATCATGGGTGTCAGTATGAAAGAGTTAAGGGAGAAGGATTTGGTTTCAAACTTGAAATGTGCCATGGGAAATAGTTTCCACTGGAGTTGACTGAGGAAATTCCAAGAATAGGCAATGGTTTCCCAGAGAGCAGGGACATTTGTCCCTTTACTGTAGGGGAAATGGGTTGGTTGCAAGAAATTGGTTGGAAATACTGTGTTTTGTTTGTTTTTCAAGACAGGGTTTCTTTGCATAGCCCTGGCTGTCCTGGTACTGGCTCTGTAGACCAGGCTGGCCTCAAACTCCCAGAGATCCACTTGCTTCTGTTTCCTGAGTGCTGGATTAAAGTCGTGTACCACCACCACCCGTTGGAAGTAATGTTATAGAAAACAGTTTAATGAATCATTTGAAGTTGTTTTATAAAGAAGACATCTGTAATTTTAAACTGTTTTTCTACTTAGAGACTGTTTAAATATGATTGATTTTCATGGGGTTTTGTGTTGGTATAAAGATCTGGCTTGTACCTAAAATAGATGTTAGTGAACCCTTTGGTCCATCAGCTCAATGCTCCAGACTGGCCTCAAACTCCCAGAGATCCACCTGCCTCTGCAGGATTTTTTTTTTTTTTTTTCTTCCCCCAAGACAGGGTTTCTCTGTGGCTTTTGGAAGCTGTCCTGGAACTAGTTCTTGTAGACCAGGTTGATCTCGAACTCACAGAGATCCACCTGCCTCTGCCTCCCAAGTGTTGGGATTAAAGGTGTGCACCACCAACGCCCGGCTGCCTCTGCAGGATTAAAGGCATGTGCCACTACTGCCCAACACTTTCTATTTTCTTATACTAGTCTGAATACTATCTCTGTGTGTCTGTCTGTCTCTCACACTCTCTTTCCCTGTCTTCTGTCTATTTGGGGTGAAGGACAGGTCTCGTGTAGCCCAGGTTGCCCTTGAACTTTCTGTTTAGCTAGAGTTGGTCTTGAACTTCCAAGTGCTGGCTCACAGGTGTTTGCCATTATGCCTAGCTAGAGTCTTATGAAATACCTTACTTGTGGTTTGGCTTATGAAATGACTTGGATTTTGAAGTGGGAAGGGCCTACATTCTCACTTGCAGTTTCTGTGGTGACGCTCAGGCTTCTGGTGAATAGCAGCCATAAACTGACCATCCATCTTTGTTTTACAGGTGCACTTTTAGGTTTCCGAGCACAAATATCAAGATAACATTCACAGCCCTATCCAGTGAGAAGAGAGAGAAGCAAGAAGCGCCAGAGTCGCCAGTTAAGCCTGTGCAACCGCACATCTCGCCCCTGACCATCAACATTCCAGACACTATGGCCCATCTCATCAGCCCCCTTCCCTCTCCCACGGGAACCATCAGGTATAGCAGAGGCTGCAGGTGGCACAGTCACAGGTCTTTTAGTCACATAAATGTACCAAGTGACCCTATCTATTTTCACTGCAACTGGCTGTCGGCGGTTTGCTCGAAGTTTCTGTGTTGTGAATTGCAATTCTCACATGTTGGTAGGTGTGGGGTTCCTGTTTTGTTTGTGTCCCTTTGGGTTTGTTTTACCAGGCCATGTCTGTGGCCTTGGAATTGGAATTGCCTTTTGGAGTCTGGTAAGTACACCAGTGGCTACATAACTGAAGGCAATTACACTCTAACCAAATCTCCCAAGTTACCCAGAGATAAGGGCTAGAGTCCCATGATCCCCTCCACCACCCATAACTGATGGTTAAGAGGGCTTGCCTTGTGATAAGCAAAGGGGTCAAGACCAGGCTGATGAAACCCACAGAAACAGCTGACCTGAACAATGGGGAGCTCTTGGTCCCCAGACTGATAGCTGGGAAACCAGCATAGTACTGATCCAGACCCCGGGAACATTGGGTGTCAGTGAGGAGACCTCGGAAATCCATGGGGCCTCCTGTAGTAGATCAGTACTTATCCCTAGCATAGGTGTGGACTTTGGGAGCCCATTCCACATAGAGGAATACTCCCTGAGCCAAGACACATGGGGTCGTATCCCAAAGGATATGACAGACCCTGAAGACCCGCTATGGAAGGCCTCACCCTCCCTGGGGAGCAGAAAGGTTATGTGATAGGTAGGGTTTTAGTTGGGGGGTGGTAGGGGAGGACAGGAGGGAGAGGGAACTGGGATTGACATATAAAACAATCTTGTTTCTAATTTAAATTTTAAAAAAAAAGGAAAAAAAAGAGGGCTTGCCTTGCGCAGACTCTGTGTGAGTTTATGAGATGGCATTGATTGTTGTGTCTAGAGGTTGAGACATTACTGCCCTTGGCTCTGTCTTCCAACTTACTCGATGAGCCTTAGAGGGAATAGTAGAAAAAAAAAGACTTATTTCTGAATGAGCTCTCATTTGTTGGTGGCAGAGAAGAGCACTGAGGGAAACTGGGGCAGTATGGGGTGGAGCTGGGGTGTTTGGGGGTCTCTGACTTGATGACTAAGTCTGGAGCGCTTGCAGTCCTTCTTTATTCATTGTAGAACTGACAGATAATCTAATTATATTTCTTCCAAAACTTCTCACAGACTGAGAGTGACTGAGTCTTTAGATACCAGACTCAAAGCTGAAATTTAAACTTCTAAGGGGCTGCAGAGGTGGCTCAGCCTCTTTTGGTTTTTTGAGACAGGGTTTCCCTGTGGCTTTGGAGGCTGTCCTGGAACTAGCTCTTGTAGACCAGGCTGGTCTCGAACTCACAGAGATCCTCCTGCCTCTGCCTCCTGGAGTGCTGGGATTAAAGGCATGCACCACCACCGCCCGGCGAGATGGTTCAGCCTTTAAGAGCACTTTCTGCTCTTACAGAGGGACCCAGGCTCAGTTCCCAGCATAGCATGGCAGTTCACAAACATCTAAATCCAGTTCCAGGAAATCCAAACCCTCTTCTGGCCTCCAGGCACCAGGCACACATGTGGCACATGTATGCATAGGCAAACACTTCAAACATGTAACATAAACCTTTAAAAAAAAAAATAAGTTTGAGGAATGAGAAATGCCTTAGAAGTTAAGAGCACTGCCTGCGTTTCCAGAGGATCCCCGTTCAAGTCTCAGCATCTACACGGCAGCTCAGTGTTCATAACTCCAACTCCAGAGGATCTGACACCCTCACACAGACATACATACAGGCAGAACACCGATGCACATAAAATTTAGAGAAAATTAAGTTCCTGTTGGCTGTGATGGTTTGTTTTCTCTGGTAGAATAAATGGGGCACTGTCTTCTCACAATTTGTATTGAGAGTTGCTTTCCCTGACATATTTTGACTTAAAGCAATCTTAAATACCACAAAGAATTCTTTTTTCTTTTTATAATTTATTTAACGTGTATTGGTGTGAAGGTGTCAGACCCCTAGAACTAAAGTTACAGACAGCTGTGAGCTGTCTTACGGGTGCTGGAAATCGAACTCGGGTCCTCTGGAAGAGCAGCCAGTGCTTTTTAAGCAACGAGCCATCTCTCCAGCCTCCCACTGAGAATTCTTAGGAATACTTTTTTCCCCCTTAGGAAATACTGCTATTCTCATTTTTTGTTCGTTTTTGTTGTTGGTTTGTTTGTTTGTTTGTTTGTTTGTTTGTTTGTTTTGAGACAGGGTTTCTTCTTGTAGCTCTGGCTGTCCTGGAACTAACTCTGTAGACCAGGCTGGCCTCGAACTCAAAGAAAGCTACCTGCCTCTGCCTCCTGAGTGCTGGGATTAAAAGATGTTCGCCACCACGGCCCAGCTTTTTTTTACTTTTGTTTTACTTTTTTCCCAGTTTAGCTAGACATGATATTTACAATTTCAGTACTTCAGAAATTAAGGCCAGAAATTGCTGCATGTTTAAGACCAACTTGCAGTACAGAATGATGGTCTGTCTCAAGAATAACTGGCACTGGAGAAATGTAACTCCAGTTCTAGGAGATCCAACACCATTTCCTGACCTCCTTTAGGTACCCACATAGCATACATGCAGGCAAAACATTCTAATAAATAATAAATAAATCTTAGAAAAAGAAATGTTTGTTTTCCCTAATCTCAGATTATATTGAAGAACAATACTATGTTTGCTGTAAAGTAGACTTTCCCCCTCTCTTTCACAGTGCTGCAAACTCCTGCCCATCCAGTCCCCGGGGAGCAGGATCTTCAGGGTACAAAATGGGCCGTGTGATACCATCTGACCTCAATTTAATGGCTGACAATTCACAGCCAGAAAATGAAAAAGAAGCTTCAGGTGGAGACAGCCCAAAGGTAAATGTCTATAGTCTTGTAACTGGGCCTGGGGAAATGTTAGGTAGACATTGATAACCTGTGTGACAAGTCCTTTTAGGAATACCATGTTGTTTTAGTTCAGTTTCCCTGTTGCTGTGATAAAACACTGACCAAAAGCAACTTGTGGGAGGAAAGGGTTTGCCTTATGCTTTCATATAATGGTCCATTACTGAGGAAAGTCAGGGCAGGAAGCAGGAACCAAAGCAGAGCCTGTGAGAGGAGTGCTGCGTATTGGCTTTCTTTGCATGCTTTTACAGCCCAGAGTCACTGCCCAGGTGTGGCACTGCTGCCAGTGTGTTGGCCCCTTTCACATCAATAATTAATCAAGAAAATGCACCACAGATATTCCTATAGGCTAATCTGATAGGGGCAATTCCTCAATTGAGGTTCCCTCTTCCCCATTGATCCTAGTTTATGTCAAGTGGACAAAAGTTAACCAGTACACCACATCGGTGAAGTAGGCATCTATATGGATTTAATTCTGGTGTAATTCTGAATATGCTGTAAGTATCATGGTTTGTAGTGTATTTTCTAAATCCTTAAACACATGTGAGGACCCCAGGGCAACTGTAGGCACAGTGTAGCAGAATATAAGAAATTGGTAGTAACACAGAAAGGCTGTTGTTGTTGTTGCAGTATTAAGAAAAAGAACAGTCTGTACATATTGTTACTTCCATTATATTTTTGACATGTTCGCAAAGAACACAACAGTGCCATGGAGTGAGCAGGTCATGGCTGTGTACCTCGTGCACACAGAGGCAATCTTAGATGGTGGATTGAAACATCACAGTAGAAAAGTGGTGACTATATCGCCAGAACTAATAGTGGTCTTTGTGACTTAGAAGTTGTAGACTAAAGCCATGCAGGAGCTGCTGGGTACTGGCTATATTTAATGCTCACTTTGCAAAATTTGTTTCATCTGTTTGGGTATTTTCTATATTAAATTATTTAAAAATAAAAATATTTTTATGCTCAGTATGGTGCTGTATGCCTTTAATTTCAGCACTTGGGAGGGAGAGGCAGGAGGATCTCTGAGTTCAAGACCATTGTAGTCTATATAGTAAATTTCAGGCTACTGGAGGTACATAGTGAGACATTGTTTCTAAAAACACAAAAACAGCATTTTTAAGGCCAACAAAATAGCTTAGCAGATAAAGGCAGTTGTCACCAAACCTGAAGATCTGAGTTTGATTCCTGGGACCCACATAACATATAGAAGAGAACTGACTCCTGGAACAAATGCAAACACCCTTAGAGATGTAAGAAAAAGCCCTAGGAAATACATTGGCCATTTGGGCAGGGATGGAGACTTGAACCTCTTGAGTCATTGACATGGTAAAGGACAACTGTTCAGCCACATCTCAGACTCGGTTAGGTTCTTGTTATCCCTGGTTCTTTACCTGGAACCTAGGAGTGTGCTCACGTGCTTAGCCAGAGCCTTTTGTGGCCTAAGTGATAGCAAAATGAGGTTAGCCATTTAAAGTGGGCTGTGGGAGCTTTCTGGATGCTGGCGTTGGTTGGATGGTTAAGGTTTTCCATCTGGAGAATTGACAAATCTGTACCATCAGCTCCGAGGACACAGCTGTCTTCTCCTTCATCAGCTCTGTTGCTTTATGCCTTCTGATTTTGCCCTTAGCCCTAAGTGCATCTCTAGTGAGATAGTGTTCTTATTCTTGGTTTTTTGTTTGTTTGTGTTTTTGTTTTTTGTGAAGACAGGGTTTCTATGTGGGACCATTCTTGCTGTCCTGGAACTCACTCTGTAGACCAGGCTGACCTTAAACTCAATGAGATCCACCTGCCTCTGCCTCCCAAGTGCTGGGATTAAAGGTTTGAGCCACCAACACCTGGCTCTTGTTTTGGTTTTTTAGATAGGGTTGTATTCTTTAGGCTGACTTTAAGCTTACTATGTAGCACAATAATGGTTTGTTTAAAAGCTATGGAAAATCTAAAAATAAAAGTCAGGGTTGGGGAAGTCTGGAGACATAGCTCAGCAGGCTTTTTTTTTTTGTTTTTTTTGGGGGGGGGTGGTTTCGAGACAGGGTTTCTCTGTGTAGCTTTGGAGCCTATCCTGACACTCGCTCTAGAGACCAGGCTGGCCTTGAACTCTCAGAGATCCGCCTGCCTCTGCCTCCCGAGTACTGGGATTAAAGGCGTACGCCACCAATGCCCGGCCATAGCTCATCAGTTAAGAATACTAGTTGCTCTTCCAGAGCACAAGGGTTCAAATCCTAACACCCACATTGTAGCTAACATACTATTCTAAGGGGGATCTGACTTTCTTCTGTCCTACATTGTACTGCATGCACACAGTACACAGACATACATGCAGGTAAAATACCCACATTAAACAAGTAAATAAAAATATATGTGAACAATATGCATCCTTGCAGTGCTGATGATCAAATCCAGGCCTTATATTGAATATGTGCTCTGAATGAGTGTATCATTTGAATATAGTCTTTTGCAGATTGCTTTCTTTTTTAAAAACAATTATTTATTACACACACACACACACACACACACACACACACACACACACACAGTGTTCTGACTGAGTATACCTGTATGACCGAAGAGGGCACCAGATCTCATGACAGATGGCTGTCAGCCACCATGTGGTCTGGCTTTGATCAGTTTTATTTTTTGCTCCTGTCATTTAAATTTTCTCCTATGTGGTGTCCCGAGTCCTGTGTCATGCCTGGGTTACCCCCCCTCCCCATAGCTTTTCTCTGTGTAATACCTTTACCTGTTCTGAAACTCTTTGTAGACCAGGCTGGCCTCAAACTCAGAGATCTGTCTGCTTCTGCCTCCTCGGTACTGGGAATAAAGGTGTGCGCCACTCCTGGCTCCTTAGTGGTTTTTAATCTTTCTATGCTACTCTACATGTAGTTTTCCATTTACTTTTCTCAAATTTTCCCCATTATATTACTTTTAAAATTGTTGCCAGGTGATGGTGGTGCACGCCTTTAATCCCAGCACTTGGGAAGCAGAGACAGTCGGATCTCTGAGTTCGAGGCCAGCCTGGTCTGCAGAGTGAGTTCCAGGACAGCCAGGGTTACAGAGAAACCCTGTCTCGGAAAACAACAACACTGTTGCAAGAGCGTATAAAAGAATACCCTTGAATCTTAGATGCTTTTTTTTTTTCTAACACAGGATGACTCAAAGCCACCTTACTCCTATGCACAGTTGATAGTACAGGCAATTACAATGGCTCCTGATAAACAGCTCACCCTAAATGGAATTTATACGCACATCACTAAGAACTACCCATATTACAGGACTGCGGACAAGGGCTGGCAGGTAAGTCCATTTCAGCTTGCTCTCTCTCATCCTGTGTGTTGCAGCTCCTGCTTGTCCAGTAAGGATGTCACCCCAGAAGTCACTAGAGGAGGGAGTCCCACAGTGCCCTTCTCTTATGTACAGAAGGAGTAGCAGTTGTGAAGAAAACTGAAACTGATGCTTTTGTTATCTGGGATGCATAAAGTTATCCTAACTTTTTCCTTAGAATGTAGTTTTTATACGTGGCCTGTATATAGTACAGAGATGAACAGTTGCAGAGTTCTACCCATCTCAGGAACCTTCACAGTGTTGCTGTTCTGGGGCTGGGGATCCCTGCATGGTTTTGTTGTTGTTTGTGTAGGTTTTGATTTTTGGTTTGTTTGTTTGTTTTTTGAGAAAGGGTCTCACTATGTAGTTCTGATTCTTCTGGAACTCACTATGTAGACCAGGCTAGCCTTGAACTCACAGAGATCTGCCTGGCCCTGCCTCACAAGTGGAAGGGTGAAAGGTATGCACCACCTCCCTGTAAGTTTTAAATCATAAGCAGCACAGGCTTTTCTCTGTATCAGTTCTGTGTTGCCATTTACTAGATGTGTAGAAAATTTACAAAGTTGAGGTGATTTGGGAAAGGGTAAGTTGGAATGCAGAATGTTAGCAAACAAGCAAACAAAACAATAAAAGAGATTTATTGTGGGTTTTTTTTTTTTTAATTCATAAAATAACCAAAAATGACAGCAGCATTATTGAGGCTTTGATTTGATGAGTAAAGGTAATTCTTTTTAAATGTTCAGTGGAGGATATAATGTGGGTGTATGTGGGGTGGTTTATTGAAAGGGAAAAAAAAACACTTGAAAATTTTATTCTGCTGTAGAAGACTATTAATCAGCCTGGCTTTGAATTCACAGAGATCTTTCTGCCTTTGTTTCCTGGGTGCTAGGGTTAAAGGTGTGTGCTACCATGCTCAGCTCTAAAAACTCCTTTTACTTGCATATGTACAAACACGGCAAAACTAGGTCCTTGGCATTGAATTTTAAGGGATCTGTAATCACAGAAAGTGAAAAGGAAAACCTTCGTCTCCCAGCCTTCCTTTCCTGGTGTACACAAGCTGTGCTAATCCCCAGGAAGTCCCTGGATTTGGAGAACATTGCCATATTCTATTCTGTGTCAAGGGCCTTAACATAGTACATATTAAATTCCAGCTGTATGGACTATTTTTTAATCTGAGAATAGGCTGTGGACTCGATGTTTCTCACCAATAGAATAATTGCCCAGCTTGTCCTAGGTTTGATGGTCAGCACTTTCCTGGCGCCCACAGATTGAAGTTGTCCTTCAAACACTATGATTGATGATTTTTAAAAGTCCTAAGGAATACTGACTTTATTCCGTAGGAGACCATGGAATACAGTCAGTGTGAGCATCTGAAGGTCCTTAAGGACTATGTTTTTTTGTTTTTTTAAGATATTTATTTGTTTGTTTGTTTGTTTATTACATATACAGTTACCTGCATGCGTGCACACCAGAAGAGGGCACCAGATCTCATTACAGGTGGTTGTGGTTGCTGGAAATTGAACTCGGGTCCTCTGGAAGAGCAGTCAGTGTCTTAACCTCTGAGCCACCTCTCCAGCTCCCCCCCCCCTTTTTTTTTTTTACGTTCAAAATTCTGATTATTTGAAATACCAGTTCACGTATTTCTGAAAGCTTGCATAAGACTTCAGTGTGGTTGGTTATGTCTGTGTGTTTCTGGTATATATTGCCCTGAGGGATCTCTGAGCAATGAGGTTTTCTTGCAGAAGAGCCTGGAAGGGCAAGGCCAACTTGTGCTGTAAGATGAGTATTTGGGACATGACCCTGGATTTGAGTCTTGCTGGCTGGCAACTGCCAGTGACTTCACTACTGCTAAAGGCAGGGAAGCATGGTGTGACTGTAAGAGTGCCTTCACTGTTGAATTGCTGTTACTTACTCAGACATGTTCTTCTCTGTACAGATGAAGGTTCATAAAGATGACTGCACCTCTCACCTGAGTGTGGCTGTTCCAGGAATGTTTCATGCCTCTTGGCTCCAGATAATTTAGTGGGAGAGGGATTGCCTGCTCCGCAGTCTGTTTTAGCTCGTGGGCATGCGTTTTTAACTTGCTCCTATCCTTGGCTTTGGGATATTCACATTCATTTGGTCTCTTTCTGCCTTGAGAGCCCAGCTGCCTTTCTAAAGTCTATCACTTAACTCTCTGTATGTCAGACCTTGCTCTGACATTTCCTTGATGGGAGTGGGGAGACCTCTCAACAGAACAGCCTGCTTAAGAAAATTGGGTTTCCAGGGCTGGAGAAATAAATCAGTTGTTTAAAAAACATCAACAGCTACAACTTGTGCACAAAGATTTCCATCCGCAGAATCCACTTAAAGATCTAGGCGGTAGGGAGTGAGTACAGACGGCACCCATCTCCCTTGGACCTACTGGCCAGGCAGCCTGGCCTATTTGGCAAGCCTATCAGAGACCCTGTCTCAAAAAATACCAATGTGTTTGTCTCCTGAGGAATGAACCTCAAGGCTGTTTTCTGGCCCCATACACACAGGCACAGAAGTGGGTTTCCACTTGAGTGCTATTCTAGCATTGTGTTAAAAGCCCTGTGTCCAGAGGGTTGTCTTTCAGTCTAACTTGTAGGATATTACAGGATCTGCTCATTGACACAGCTTTTCTGTTAATTTACAGAGGAAATTCTACCATGAAATGGAGCAGTTTGAGTGATTGTATAGAAAGAATATTTGTCTCTTTTGTTTGTGTTGCCTATGCTGGTCTCAAACTTGTGGTATTCCTGCCTCAAGCCTTCTAAATAGCTGGGGTTACAAATGCACTATCCTGCCTGCCTCCAAAATAATTACTTATAATTTTACCCAGCCTGGATGGATGTTTACTGTACCTATAAAAAAAAGTATGAAAAGACTGAGGGCCAGAGCTAGTTTGGGGTTCCCATCAGATGAGATCTCACTGAGTGGTGGGATCAGGAGCTCAGGCATTAATCTAGGACGGAAGCCTACTAGGCAGGCTCAGAGCTGAACATTGCTTGTTTTAGTTGTTCTTTATGTGTAGCATTGAAGAAAGACAAAGAATTGCTTTCAAGATTACACTGATTTATAGGTCACCCAAGTCTATCAATTAGGATTTTCATACTTGTAAGAACAGATTGAAGGCGTATTAATCTTAGGCTTGACCACCTAAAATTATAAGGAGAATGGGTGCTTTCCTGTTTGTCTCTGAACTAAGTGTCTTGTCACTTCTATTTGTAGAGTGTTGGCTTGGAGATTGTAGGTGACCATTTATGAATTTGATCTCACACTGTCTGCAGATTCTCTGGACAAGGGTGGTGAGGAAGGAGACCTAGACTAGGTGGACTCTGTAAATACTATGAAAATGAAAGTACCAGTTCCCTGATCCCAAATGCTCCATGAGTGGAGCTTTCAGGGCTCATGGTGGATGGAAATCCTAGTTACTGCTTCTATTTCCCCACTATGCTAATAACATGCAGACTAAGTTGTTCCCATGGGCTAGTGTATCTGGGGTCTGTGGAGTGAGTATCCTCTATTCTGCGGCTTTGTGATCTAAGTGTGAGAGTCTTCAATTCAGTACAGGGAACTGCTTACGTACAGGCATCTGCAAGGATCTCCCTTTTCAGGTAGAGTTTTTTTAAGTTGACTGGCTTTATCTGTTGTCAGGTTTCAGAATGATTCAGATTTTGGAATATTTGCCTGTGCATACCACAGTATCTTGGGGGAAAGAACCAACTTAAACATGATATTCATTTGTTATTTTTTCTTGTGCAAAGTCTGAAGGTAATTTTATGTAATATTTCTAGTGTGCCCATGCTTGATGGCAGTTTGACACATGAGGTCAAGTGTGTATTTTCTACTGGAGCATCATGTTGCCCTTAGTGTTTTGGATTTGGGTTTTTGTTTTGTTTTGGTTTATTCTTTTGGGTTTTGAGACAAGGGTCTCTCTGTGTAGTCTTGGCTGTCCTGGAACTAGTTCTGTAGACCAGGCTGGCCTTGAACTCACAGAGATCCGCCTGCCTCTGCCTCCTGAGTTCTGGGATTAAAGACATGTGCCACCATGCCTGGTGATTTGGGGTTTTTGAATTAGGGGTATTGCGCCTGTGTCATCTTTGTCTGGGTTGCTTCTCTTAACATACAGCCTTTGACTCTGCCTCTCCTCCAAACCTGAAAGGTCTGAATGCGGCTGGTGAAGGTTTGCCTTCTGTGTATGATGGGCACCAAGAACAGTCCTAACCCTTTGATTTTCTGGAATTGGAAGAAAGGTTGGTTGTCAGCAACACCTGATAACAAAACATCACAGCACATATCTTGGTTTGTTGCAGTATTGTAAGCCTCATCCAGTCAGACACAGCCAGGCCCCTTCACTCTGCACAAGATGTCCCTCAGTTCACTGAATAGTCAGAGGCCTTGTTTCCTGCCTGGGACTAGTTGATTCTGGAACAGTTCCCTGGGATTGATTATAAAGTAATGCTGAACATTTATTAGACAAGTCAGAACTTCATGCCATGGTTAGTTTTATTAGAAGGTTAATAGGGAATTGAGAAAATTAGGGATTTTTGGATATCCCCGGATTTTATTTTGAGTTATTACCATTTTGGAATTTTTATTTTAAATATACTCAAAGGTCTAAGAATATAATAGCTGTTAATTCATGACTTTTCATCCTGTATGTACTTCAGTGGTGTGGTCACATTCAGGTCACAACAGGCACTGTTTCAGACTCTTGGAAAACCTGAAGCTGAACTTTTTGAAGAAGAAAGAATAATGGCTTAGGGGTTTTTGTTTTTGTTTTTGTTTTGTTTTCCTGCTTCCTTGATGGAGTTTGATGAAGATGAAATAAACACATGGATATACTTCGAAAATACAGAGCCAAGCACTTAACTGGAAGGTGGAGTCAGTTATAACTCCTGGTCTTTGCTGACTTGCAAAATAAATACTTTATACTATACTAATATACTTTACATGGCATGGCAGACTCTGTCAGCTAATTAATTATGTGTAAAAACATGAAATAACAAGCATTTTTTAAAGGAGTGGCTTGTGTCAGCTATTTGTCTTCAAACAGAAAGAGTTGGCGATTTAGTATTGACTCCACCTGACAGAAGTCAAGGAGGCAGTGACAGGTCTGTGTCCTGCCTGAAATGGGGTAGAAATGGGAGATTGCAGAGCCTTCGCCCTTCCCATGCCCAGGTCCCCTCTCTTCCTGAGATTCCCTGAGTTGAGGCCACAAAGGCTCCAACCCAGAGCAGTCTCATTCAGCCAGGGCGGGCTGGGCCTTGAAGCCTCACTGTTGTGTCTGCATTGAGCATCTAGGTTTCTGCTTTACAGGACACTAAGGCTTGGGCTCATCTTCATTTCTCAACAAAGAATTATATGAATTCTACATATTTTTTTATGTTTCATAGAATTCAATTCGCCACAATCTCTCTCTGAACCGTTATTTCATCAAAGTGCCACGTTCCCAGGAAGAACCAGGCAAAGGCTCCTTCTGGAGGATAGATCCTGCCTCCGAGAGCAAGCTGGTAGAGCAGGCTTTTAGGAAGAGACGGCCTAGGGGCGTGCCTTGCTTTAGAACCCCCCTGGGACCGCTCTCCTCTAGGTAAGGACACAGGGACCAGAGGCCGCACCCACGGTCAGTAATAACACCTCAGTGTGCTGGCAGAGCTTCTTCCCAAAAATGAAGGCCTGTGGTGCCCTTGCTGGCATTGGGGTGGGGAACTGGGGAAAGGCTGGTCATGTTTCTGTTTCTTACTGTCATGTGTTCCATCTGTATTGCTTGCTGTTTCCTTGAACTTGATGCTCATTTTAGAGAAATTAGACCCCAGTAGGCAAGGTCGTGGGCACATGGTGTTTTCCTTTCCTTTCTTTGGCACATAAACAGTTCTTTAAAGCCACCTTCAGTTCTGTAAACTCAAGATTTCTCATTTGCCTGATTTTTAAAACAAGATACTTTTAACTTACTGACACTGTTTTTAATGGGAAAGAAATGAGCTTACTACAAGCCTTAAGGCCCCACAGTCTGCACACTGCTGAGTCCTGCTGACTGGCTGCCCAGGAACTGCTCAGGGAGGTGCCAGACTTTTCATGGAACTGAGCGGCCTCTGACATGCATGGGAAAGGTGTACTCAGTTGGCAGGAGACAGAAGGCTCCCTCCCCTTTACAAAGTGAGATGGATGGAGGACTCCTTTCCAGGGCATCACTGTGAAAACCCACTGTCTTCTTTTGGTGACCCAGGAGTGCCCCAGCCTCTCCCAACCATGCAGGAGTGTTGTCTGCTCACTCCAGTGGCGCCCAGACCCCTGAGAGCCTGTCGAGGGAGGGCTCTCCAGCCCCCGTGGAGCCTGAGCCTGGTGCCGCACAGCCCAAACTTGCCGTCATCCAGGAGGCGCGGTTTGCCCAGAGTGCACCAGGTAAGAGTACAGGAGGAGAAGTGGCAGCAGATGCCTGAATTTGGCACTGAAACAGTGGTGAAATTCCCAGGCGGCTTTGCATCCTGTGCCTGGTGCTTTGTATAGAACCAGTTACGTGGAAGGCTTCAGAAAAGCTTGGCGGCACTGGGAAGTCCCTCCCCTCCCCTCCCCCCTCCCTCCTCCCCCTCCCCTCCCCCCCTCCCCCCTCCCCCCCTCCCTCAAAGTCTGAGTGTGGTGAGGTTAAGGCCAGCCTGGGATACATAGTGAAACCCTGTTTCTAAAAATAAAACTCAGAAGAATCAATAAACAACTGATTGGAATAAAGATATATCCATTAGTGAGTAGATGGATATTCTCAGTTTACCTGTAAAACCATCATATAGAGTAAAATCTGAGCCTGGGTAAGGTCGGAAGATAAACACTTTGACTACTAGGTATGGCGGATGGCCCAGGGAAGCCCTAGCTTCCACCGGTCTTCAGCTGCTGATGTCTACTTGTGACTCTGAAAGTCTGGGTCTGCTTCTGAGCATTGTACCTCTGTCCTCGAAGGATGAGGATGGCTCGTGTCTCTAGGCCCTCATATAGGACATATTCTTGAAGGAAGAACCATAGAGAGGTATTGTGAGAAATGAAAACAAAGCAAAATTTGCAGTGTTTAATAGTTAGAGAAGGCTCAGTGGTTAAGAGCACTCTCTGCTCTTACAGAGGACTTGGGTTCAGGTTGGGTTTCTAGTACCACATTGTGGTTCACAGCCATCCATACCTTAGTTCCAAAGTATTCAATGCCCTCTTCTAACCTCTGTGGGCACTAGGCACACATGGTGCACAGACATAAACGAAAGCAAAACAGTCAAAAGGGTAAACAAAAATAAACCTTGAAGGATCTTAATAAAGAGACTACATGTAATGTTCTGTATTTTACAGTGTAGTGTTGATGTTAGTAAGAGCTTAGTGTGGGAACTGTAAGACCAAGGGCAGTGCAAGCCTTAAAACACTGCTCATGTTTTCTCCCAACAGGGTCACCTCTCTCTAGTCAGCCCGTCTTAATCACTGTCCAACGGCAGCTACCCCCGGCCATTAAGCCTGTCACCTACACTGTTGCAACCCCAGTGACCACATCCACCTCTCAGCCACCTGTGGTGCAGACGGTACACGTTGTCCATCAGATACCAGCAGTGTCAGTCACTAGTGTGGCTGGACTGGCCCCAGCAAACACATACACAGTTGCTGGACAAGCTGTGGTCACTCAGGCTGCGGTGCTGGCTCCTCCTAAGGCAGAACCGCAAGAGAATGGCGACCACAGAGAAGTCAAAGGTGAGCAAGGAGACAGAAGGCTCAGTTGTCCTGGCCTGTTTTAATATGTTCCTTGGTTTTTGTGTGTTTGTTTCTTTACTTCGTTTTTGGGGGTGGCAAGTGCTAGAAATTGGGTCCACGGACATCCTAGGAAACTAGGCTACATCCCTAACCCACTGTTACTTGGTTTTAAAGATCTCATTTTTATTTATTTATTGCTTTTGGTGTGTGTGTGTGTGTGTGTGTGTGCGTGCTTGTGCACATGAATCCAGGTATCCTTGGAGATCAGAGGTCCTCTTAGAACTAGAGTTATTGACCAACATGGGTGCTGGAAATCAAAACCAGATCCTCTATGGAAGTAGTGTGTGCTCTCAGACATGGGGCCATCTCTCCATCCCATTACTTGTTTTTAAACAGTTTTGCAGTACTAGGTGACAAACCTAGACCCTTGTACAGATGTCAGTCAAGTGCTCTGTGGCTAAGCTATGCCCCAGTTTAACTTGCAGTCTTGTCCTACCCTGGACAGTATCTGGGGTGGCCATCCTGTGACACCCATATTGGAATTAGGCTCGCCATCGTGACTTGTTTGTAAACTGCTGTGACCTCAGCTTTGCAGCAGTATTTATTTCATCTCTTCCTTTCTTTTGATTCCAGTGAAAGTAGAGCCTGTCCCTGCAATTAGCCCAGCCACACTAGGCGCTGCCAGCCGAATCATCCAGACATCACAGGGAGCCCCTGTTCAGACGGTGACCATAGTACAACAGGCACCTTTAGGTCAACACCAGCTTCCAATAAAAACTGTAACGCAAAATGGAACTCATGTGGTACCAACGCCTACAGCAGTGCACAGCCAGGTGAACAACGGTAAGCATTTGTTCGTGGCCCTCCCTGGCTCTCTGGGAGTTTCAGCTGGGAGCAGAGGTTCTGAACTCGTGGAAATAAGCATTCCATGTTTGGTTCTAATTTGACTTTGTATTTTTGTCTATAGAAACGTTTGAGTTTTGAAGCCATTTTATTTTCATTTATTTATTTTTATTTTGTGTGTATGGGTATTTTGCCTGTATGTACTTCTGGGTACTACATTCATCCAGTGCCCAAGTAGGCCAGAAAAGGGTGTCAGATCCCCGGAACTAGTTGCAGACAGTTGTTAGCTGCCTTGTGGGTGTTGGGGATTGAAGATGGTTTCTCTCAAAGGGCAGCCAGTGTTCTTAACCACTGAGTCATGGAGGTGAGAGGTGCTGGGTCCCCTGGGACTGGAATTATAGATGGTTGTGAGCCATCATATGGGTGCTAAGAATTGAGCTTCAATCTTCTGGAAGGGCAGCCAGTGCTCTTAACCACTGAGCCATCTGCCAACCATAGAAAGTAAGCTTTATTTTTTCAGTTAGTAATTTTGTGGTACTGGGGATTGAACATTCCAAGTAAGAACTGTATCACTGAGCTATATCCTCAGGCAACCTCTTTTTAAAATTTTTGAGATAGGGTCTCTGTAGCCTGATTGGCCTAGAACTTGCTATGTAGACCAGCTGGCCTTGAACTTAAAGAAATCCACCTCACTGGAGCCTGAGTGCCAGAATTAAAGATGTACACCACTAAACCCAGCATTTATGCACATTTTAAGATGAATAAATGGAGCTCTGTGTACTTCCAAGACTAAATGTGGACCCCATGCTCCTACCCAACCTGCTGCTTCCTTTACCCTGAAGCAAAGGGATTCTTTTCAGAATGCACTGATGTTGTTTCCATGAGGTCACCCTGTCTGAGTCTCTAGCCACCTGTTGCCCAGGCTGTGAGCCGTGTACCTGCCTCCTCCAGGCTGTGCTTGTACACTACTGCTTTCTGTGGCTGGACTGAAGAATGTCTCACTGGTCTGTCATGGTTCTCAAAATTACTAATTGTACTTAAACTATAATAGTATCCAACACTAGAGAATCCATAAAGAGCACAGAATTACTGGCTCCTAGGGGTTTTGGCCAGTTCAATATCAAGGCTCCACCTACCATTGAAGACCTTCCTGCTGACGTGTCAGAAGGCAGGATTGCAGGTTGTGGTTTGTTTGTTTGGCTGGTTTTTGTTGTTGTTATTGTTTTCTTGAGACAGGGTTTCTCTGTAGCCCTGGCTGTCCTGGAACTCACTCTGTAGACCAGGCTGGGCTGGAACTCAGATCCACCTGCCTCTCCCTCCCAAGTACTGGGGTTAAAGGTGTGCGCCACCACAGCCTGGCCAGCCAGGTGTTTTGTTTTGTTTTGTTTTAAATAATGCAGGCAGTCTCTCATAATGTGTCACTCACTGAGAGATTAGTCCTCATGTGAAAGTCCTGCCTTGTGCTGTTGCAGTGGCTGTGACTGAAGCAGCAGCTGTAACATTGTGTCCTGCATTGGTGCTCCAGGACACTTCCCAGATACATGTATTTGTGTGTGCACATCTTTTTCCAGTTAACCCTCTGTGGTCTATCTGCAAACCCTCGCAAGAGGTGGGGGTGCAGTGAGAGCCAGCGCAGAAATTCCTGCTCTTTGCACAGTGCTCCCAGTTTCAAAGACTTGAGTTGGGTGGGGAGGCTCTCCTGCTAATGTTGGATTCATGTCTTCTTTTTTCTCACAGCTCAGGGAGTGGCAGGGCAGAATCTTTGTGGGAGCCAGGAAGACCACCTCGGACTTGAGGCTGTGGACTCATGATTTGAGTTCCAAGACAGGCTGGAGATAGCCTGGGCTTGAGGATGCCTAGGGCACAAGCCCAGGCCCTCAGTGCTTCCGTCCTGCACACTTTAGGGACGATTAGGCAGCTTGCCAAGCTCTGGGTTTATTACATCAGGAAGAGCTGGAAAGGGTGGCTAGTGTTTTCTCCTTGGCAGCTTGATGACAGGGCTGCCACTGATCATCGGATATGCCTTCCCCAGACTTTAACCTGTGTTCCCAAGGTCCCATGGCAGCTCATGCTGCATGTGCAATGGGGTAGGGCTGTAACAGAGCTTGGCTAGCACATAACCCTGTGGGTTCCACCCTAGCCTTAAACAAGTAATAAAAACAACCAGGCTGTGTGTGTGACGGGAGCAGGGTCTTCACTTCTTTGCAGCTGTGTTCATGCTTAATCATATTTAACTGGTGTCTGTGGAGCCATGGTGCTCTGCTCTAAAGTGTCTGTACCTGAGCTGGAGGACAGGGTTCTTTCCCTCCCTAGGCAGTAAGCTGCTCTGAAGTTAGGCAGCTGGTGTACTCTTCCTGGGTTGTGTAGCTTGCTTCTTGTTCCCTGGTGGATTGCTGCAGTGTAAGGGCTAAGTGGATGGAGCAGGACTCTGTCTTCACTGAGAGTCCTCAGTCTTGTTCTTCAGTTAATGTCGTGAGACCCATCTAGGTTGGTGGGTAATGTACTTTGTTCAGTGTTTATCTCCTATAGACAATAGGTCATTCTGATGCCTAGGTTCTGTGGTTCATTAAGAGAAGTTGACACACATGACTGCCTGCTGCTTCAGCTCCAAGTTTAGCCTTTAAAACAGTGCTGGGTTGCTGTTGCACTCCTTTAATTCTGGCACTCTGGGGCCAGAGGGAGGCAGATCTCTGAGTTCCAGGGCAGCCAAAGCTACATAGTGAGACTATCAAAAAAGAAAAAAAAAAAAAAAAAGAGGGGGGGTGGAGGAGCTGTGGCAATCTCCTGGAGGTGTGTTCCCCCCAAAGACACTTTTTGTATGCAGGGGAGAGGTACACATGCAGGTCAGAGGGCAAATGTGGGTGGGGATCAGTTTTCCCTTTCCACCATGTATGTTCTGAGTATGGAAATCAGGTTCTCAGGTGTGGTGGCAAGTTCTAAGTTACCTTGCTAGTGTAAGCATATCTTCTTTACAGACAAATGCTTTAGATGCTGGCTTGAACATGTGAGAAAAAGCTCTTGTTCCTTCCAAGGAGGAAATAGAATAACTATTTCCTCCTTGGAAGGAACAGCTTTCTGTCCTCCAGGTGAATAGAAGCCACTCTGTCTTGATAACACTGAGCTCTTGAGTAGCTTGTGCGTTTTTAGAAGCTACAAGTTATCCTTGTTATGGAAATACCCACTAGCCAGGTTTTGCCTGCCGCACGTCTCCCAATTTCCTCTGCTCAGGCTCCGCTGCCTTTGGCCTGCAGGGCCATCCTTGGGGTTCTGTACAAGGCTCAGGAGACTTGGAGTGCCAGGGTGGGCTTTGTTGTCAAGCATTTATGCAATAGCATGGGGTTCTGATCCACTGTCTCCTCTTCAGCAGTTGCGAGTCCTCTCCATATGTTGGCAACCCATGCATCAGCATCAGCATCCCTGCCCACAAAGCGCCAGAATGGCGACCAGGCAGAGCAGCCGGAGCTCAAGCGAATTAAAGCAGAAGATGGCGAGAGCATTGTCATTGCCCTGAGCATGGATGCACCACCAGCAGCTATGAGAGAAAAGGGGATCCAGAACTAGCTGCTGGGAGACCTTTTCTTCAGACGTCAACTTTGTGGTGCCAAAAGGAGATGCTGCCTCTTACTGAAGCAGGGAGCGTATCCTCAGTGGGTAAAGGGCCCTGCGGTTGGACTTCACCTCTTAGCACTGAAAACACGAACCCAGGTGGCCTTAAAACTCCTTAATTTAAAGACAAGTTACACTTGAACAGACCCACAACAGCAACCCTGGTTCCAGAGGTGGTGTCTCCTACAGAGCACTCGCTGGGCTGTGGGCTCAGCTTTTACTACAAGCAAGAACTCCAGGTCACAAAGGACTGAATCTCTTGTGTGGATGCAGCACCTGTTGCAAGTGGATCTCTCTGGCTTTCCTTAGGGGACAGAGCCACAGCCACCTGCTGCCCTCATAGGACCTGCTGGCTGCGACTGAGAGACAAGACAGTATTTTGTTGTCCACATGTGGAATTAGAGTACTTGGAGATGTCCTTTCTTAACTAAATAATGGGGTCTTTGACATTTCATTTCACTCCATTTCTACTCTGGAAATTTGAGATTCATTTGGGGGAAAGAATGTCATTCTGTTTGTTTCTGTGGTTTGTTTTCAGCCCATGGGATGGTTTGCTCTAGTCTTTCCTGCCTGTGTTTGGGTGGCACTCTCTTAGGACACCTACTTGCCCATTTCTGTTCAGAGCAGTTACTGATGAATTTGACCTGCCCTGTAGAGGGTGGGTGGACTGAGGCTGCATGGATCCATGAGGCCAGGGGCATCGGGACAAGGGACCCCTTCTGGCCTCTGGGCTGCGCGTACCTGCTCTTGTGGGTTTTGTTGTCTGTTTCTTTATGTTGACTTTGTCCTTGGCGTAATTTCCCACGCTAGTAAAATGAGTCTCCTACATATTGTGTATGCTTAAAGCAACAGATCCCTTTGTCCCTCCCTTGGGAAACAGATCCAGGCTTTTGTCACACCTTTTCAGACCAAGGTCATAGATCTCTCCCAGAACCTGGGGAGTCTTAGGGGTCAGCTCTGGCTTCTGACATCTGACTGGTTATCTGCATGGCACACTCATGGCAAGAGCTGTCGAGATGTTGCCAGTTAACTTGAGGGTCTGGAAGACCCACCAGCCAAGTATCAAGCATCCAGGCCATTTTTCTGATTCTCAAGAGGTTTTTCTGGCTTTTCAGAATGAAGTCCCACACTAAGTCTGACTTATATCATATAGTAAGTAAAGTTTAAGAGGGAAGGGTGAGGAGAGGTGGGAGGCCAGCAGCCCAGCCCACACTCAGGATCACCGCTCACCTTTCCAGAGCATTCTGGACTTAAGAGCTGAGCAGCAGGCAGAGGGCGTTAGCCTCATTGTGAGTTTGTTTTTTTTTTTTTTTTTTTAAATGTCATCATCATAACGTTATTTATTTAAATGTAGTTATTTTGGTATTTAATTTTTTTTAAGAGAGGGGGGAAAACCCTGTATTTTCCTGGTAGAATGAAATGGCTCAGAATGGTATATTTAGGCAATTTAAAACATTATTTACATAAAGACCAAATATGATAAGTCTGTTCTAAGTATTGCTTCACCCACAGTATGGAGCTGTCACAATGCTATTGCAGATGATGCGTGTTGACGTTATGGACACACAAGCTGGATTTATATAACTCAGCCACTTAAACAATAAAGGTGAGACATCACATGAGTGAGAACATGTGTGTACCCACAGCAGTCTGCCTTTGGACTGCAGCCTGGGGGACTGGAGCCCCTCCAAGCGGCAGTCTGCCTCCTTTACCATCTTGCAGGTAACCTTGGAATGTGTATTTCTTAAAGGTTTGTAATTTGCAAAGTACTTTGGGTTGTATTGTGCCCAGCATGTAGGTCCATACGGGCCTCAGTTCATGTGGTACTCTAGCAGGAGACCACCCTGGTGGGGTGGGCTCAGGTACTACCAACTGAACACACTGTGTGTCTGGAGACATGTGTGTGTAGCATGCTTGACCAGGACTTGGGTAGAAGTTCCCTATGTGAGTGAAGTCTGCAGACTCGTTACCTCTGAGCTCCAAACAGACCTTCTGAGTCTGCAGGGGTTTCTTTTAGCGGATCATAGAAAAATTTTGAAGATGGAAGGAGGATTTTCTTTTTTAAGGCCACACTCTCAGTTTCAAGTGAGTGAAGTGAGCCTGTGCAGCCACAGGCACACACTCCTCTTTTCTCCTTGCTGCTGTATCGGCCTTGCTGCTGCTTTGGTGCATAGGAATGTAAGCTGTCAAGGAGAGGGCAGAAGCTAAGTTGTAGATGAACAGAGTACTGTTTCTTCGGTGTTGAAGGCACTGCTTTAGTTTATGTTCATCTTGAGTTTCCAGAAGGCCCTCTGCACACCAGGGCTGGACTCATGTGCTTTAGCCCCCAACAGTTGTCTCATGTGGGGACATATATGACCCTGATACTATAAGTAGCTTGCAGCAGTTCCCAGGTTCACTGTGGCATCTCAGTGTTGAATGCTTAAGGAGTCTCTCTTTGACCTTTACCAAACTTCTGAGCTCCCTCAGGGACTAGATAACTTCAGTAGCTTTGGCTTGAACCACACAGAACACAAAGGGAAACTTACCTGTGTCCTGGGTACAGTGCATTCCAGAATGTGTGTGGCGTGCTTTGTGTAGATATTCCCCACACTACAGAATGTGTGCACAGACAGCAGCTGGTTTCCGTAAATACCCCACCCTAATTCCTTGTCCTCTGCTGGGGGGCTGGTCACAGAGTAGCTTCAGTAGTTCAGAAGGGGTTGGGGAGCATCAGGACTTGGGTTTTCTATGCCATGTGACACAAGGAGAGAACTGACAATCGTAAGTCCAAGCATCTGCTGTTCCAGAGTAAGCAGAAGTGGTGATCTGTGTGCAAAGATTTGGAATTTTTAACAAGTACCAAGTTCCTGAAATTCAATAAAATATTTTTATTAATTTTAATTGGATACAGAGTATCATTGTCTTTTGATAAGTAGACATATCTATCTTCTTAGCTTGTGCTGGGGAGACTTTACCTGGACAGCAGCACAGGCTTCCTCAGGGGTGAGAGCAGTGTCTTCATGATAGCTACAGCTGGACAGGCAGCTGTGTGGTATCCAATGTTGGGGTTTCCTTATGTTAGAGTTTAAGAGATTTAAGTTGTGGTTGTTAGTGTGCCCCCCCCTCCCCAGTGCTTGCCCTTTGGCCTAAGGATCAAGGTATTGAAAACAAGAAATAGTGAAATAAAATGTTTGCCAAAAAGGTATACAGATGCTGAGATTATGATGTGATGATCTCCCAGTTGCTGTCCCAGGGCTGAAAGAGTAGGTTGGGGAATGCATGATCCAAGCCAGGAGAACTTAAAGTAAGGTGACAGTGTCCTGATCTATACCTGGGCAGTCGGTGTATGTACTAGAAACCCTTACACATGGGCAGCATCCTGAGAATGTGCTCCCATACAGGCGACAGTAGAAGCCCACAATGCTCTGGTAAGCAGTGGCATTAGCAACATTGAGGATTTAGGACCTTGGCAAGGAATTGGGAGGGTTGGTTGGTAAAATGTTTGCCTTGCATGCACAAGTCTGGATTTGATCCACAGAACTTCACACATAGAGGTGATAATCCTGTAATCCTAGCCCTCAGAAGGTACAGGCAGGACAATCAGAAACTGAAGGTCATCCTTGACTTCATAGCACGTTTGAAGCCATTCTAGGCTACGTGAGACCTGCTCAAGGGGGTGGGGTGGGATATGGGATGCTGGCTGGTGGGGTCCAATTATGTTTCCTGTTGCCCCTTTGTCTTTCTGTTAAGGCTCCAACCTGAACCAGTTGTGTACAGGAGGCCAAAACCTGAGTCTTAACAAATGGCAGAAACAGAGTGCCTGGGAGATAATCTGGGGATACCAACATGCACAGGGAGTTAGAGATCCCCTGTAATACTGCACCCCACAATTATCTGCAGCCATCAGGGCAAAACTGACCTGAAGGATCTGTGAACTGTCCAAGCAGTGCATACAGCTCAGGACAGGCTGGGAGAACCCCTCCCACACACAAACATAGGTGTGGCTACACAAGGTCTGTTTTGCTAAAGTAAAGCACAAATGACCAAAGAAAGCTCAAAACTGAAAGAGGACAGCTATCAGCGCCAATATGACCTGAATGTACATAAAAACAGATCTGAGTTCTACAGAAAGTTTAAGGACAGCTAGGGTGGTTACACAGAGAAACCCTATCTCGAAAAACCAAAAGGAACTGGATGTGGTCATGTCCATAGCTAGAGACTACTCAACTTAGCTCCATGGAAGACCACAGTCATCTTAGGTCATGGATGGAGACTTCTACAGCCATTGTAGGTCAACGGGGAGAGACTACAGTCATCTTAGGTTCATGGAGGGATACTAAGCAGAAGTGGAGAATTTAAAGGGCAAAAGAACACCATTGATGAGATATAGAACAAGCGGAACAAACCGCCTCTTTACAAAGGACTGAAGCTGGGTTTCAGCACCTGTGTGGAGGTCCTCAGATGTTAGGGCCACACCTAGGAAAAACAGCCAATCAGGAGCTTCTGGAAGTGCTGGCATTCACATGTACCCCATTGGGTCAAGGCCCAACCAACACTGGATGTTCGAAAACACTGTCAGTCTTTTCTCAGAGTCAAGCACCAATCTGAGGAGCAGGTAGTGTTAGGAGTGTCCTCCTCCTCACCCTTGCTCTGCCACCCACAGGAAGCCCGTGTGCACTAACTGTCCCTACAAAGAAGCAGCAGTCTGAAGATCCTTTGCAAGGTGTGTCGAAGCTGATACCAACTTTAGATGCTGAGGGAGTCCCAAGGATGGGGTGGGCTGAGAAGTTGACTGGGGAGGCCACTAACGAGGAGCCTTTGCTCAATCATGTCCAGCCTCAGCCTGGTGACTGTAGATGGCAGGACCATCTCTATCTCATGGTGTTGGAGCACATCCTGGTGTACCACCTGCTTGCCTCCCCAGTTCTGGAGCACCAGTTTACACTGGGAAGGACCACTGCAGGTTGGAAATAACATTGAAGGATCATCACATTGCTTGCCCCCCACCCCAAACTGCAAAATAGTACACAAACCAGTTTGACATCAGCCAAAGTACAGAGATAAATGGTGCCTCACAGTGTCTTCCCAGAGGGCACCATGCTAGTACCTGTGACACTAGGGAGCCCAATGCTGGTATAGCAGAAAAAAAGGCTTTTTGTTGCTTTTTTAATGAATTGTTCCATCTGCACCTGCTCTCTGGCTGGCTCTAAACTATACAAACTCAAGTTTCTCTTTTCAGTGGCTGTGCTTGTGAGGTGCCCATGTAACAGGGCACTCCACTCCCAGCTCAACAGCCTACAGGTCTGTCCTGCAGCAGGTACAGGATCTCCCCACCCCCAATCCCAATATATACTCAGGATGAGAACCTTTGGTTTCATTACACATGGCTCTGCTCTTTACAGATAGAGTACAACAAAATTAGTCACTTTTATTTCAAAGAAACAGTACAAACAAGTGTGCAAAATTAAGTTCCATGATTAAATACACATAAGGTAACATGCATACTTGACATCAAACCCACAGTTAGCTGATTACAGGGGCATGAAGGAAACTGGCAGAACTGAGAACCTGCTGCTGAGCACAATTTAAATGTTTGCAACCTGAAATCAAAACCGCAAAACTGAGCTTCTTAGAAGATACATAAAAAAAAAAAAAAAAAAAAAAAAAAAAAAACTAAACATATACCTCAAGTGGCACAGAAACATGGAACCTGCAGCCTGTGTCAGTACCAGGATGTGCCTGCCATCCCCAATGCTAGTGTGTGTTCCTGTGGATGCCAGGAGAGATGAGACAGAGTAGACGCCACAGGCCAAGGCAATTCCCTCCACACAACTGGTAGCTACAGGCATGTGGACACTGCACTGAGAAGGCCCCTAAGTTAAGTAATGCTTTCTTCTGGAGTGCTTTTTAAAGTCTATGTGTTACTTTGTTCCCTAAAGGTAATGGGAAGTTCTGTTTTAACCCAAACTAAACCAGGAGACCCTGCCTCCCTTGCAGCCTGAGGACTGTGCCTCAAGTGGGTGCCACAAGCACGCTGCTATATGGCAGGTCTGGGGTGTGACTCATTCTAATGGCCCAACAAGGTCAGAACACCTTACAGTGTGTGCTCTGAACAGTGCTTCTCGGGTGCGGCAGAAGGTACTCCACTGGACAAGTTGCTAGTATCACTCTATTAGAATTTTATAGGATGTGAGCCCTGACACACCAATTCCTACAAGCTTTTACTGACTCTTGCTTGGATAGTCCCTAGGACTGCAGGGAGTCTCCTGGCATGAAGGTATGGTGGTGCCACTAACGCTAACATCACAGTTGAACTAAAGGGCAGTGGCCAGCAAGGGCACAAGATGCCCAAAGCCACGGAGTGTCTGCAGAACCATGAGGATGATTCATTTTGATATGGGAATGAGAAGCCTTGCTCAGGAAGGCAGACAACCGTGTATGGCTTCGAGACCAAGGTCCTCCAGGGAGTCGAGCCCCTCACCCACAGGCCTGGGGCACTGGCACCAGCCCCAGGAATCCACAGGGCGTCGGGTGGTGGCATCAGCTGCACTCATAGGCAGAGTCACAGCTTGTCATCGGTCATCTCCAGGAACTGTGCACACACGTCCCGGACACACTCGCCCTTGGGACTGAACAGGAACTTGTAGTAGCTGCCGTCTGCACAGATAGCTGGGAGAGGAGACATCATCAATACATGATTGTTACCTCCCACAACCAAAATCAAATGAGCCTCAAGAATCCTGAGCACAACTAGTCAAGAGTTATAGCCTGCCAGGGTACATGCTCACACAATGAGTGTTGGCTACAGGCAACCCTCTTAGGCCATCTTCACAATGCCCACATCTGCCCTCAAAGCATTCCTGGGAACCTGGAAGGTACTAATAGCACCTTGAATGCTTGAAGGCTTTCAGCAGAACCCACCCCAGTCACAGGAGGAAGAAAGGGAACTTTGGGAGTTGGTGCAGCCTGGACTGCATGCTGAGGCCTCCCACACAGCATGGACCACTTCACTTACCAATGACTGCATTGGGCTCTGTTCCAAAGGCACAGATGCATGGAGAGCCTGATGGAACCTGAAACTTGGAGAAGCTCCACTTGGAGCTAAAGTATTTTGGAAGGAAACTGGCAGATGCTAAGCTGTAAGGACAAGAAGAAAAGAGGCTTAACTTTCACAAAGATAATGACACAGAAGTTACTAGCCTAATTCCCAAATGCTGCTGAAAATTCTAAAATTCTTTTACAGTTTAGGACTGTGGATGCCTGGTTAGAAGAGGGCACCCGATCCCCTGGGAATGGAGTTACAGTTGTAAACTGCCATGTGGGTGCAGCTGAACCAGGGCTCCCTGGTTCAGGGAGTCAGTGCTCTTAACTGATGAGCCATCTCCCTCAGCACTGGACTGAGTGATCTCATTTCTTACATAAAAATTCACAGTCTTGTAGTAAGACAGCATGGCTGTCAGCACAGGAAGGGGCACAGGGCTCTCCTGCCATCAGATTAACCATCTAAGAGCATGGCAACATTCAGGAGCCAACTGCCCAGAACCAAGTGTCAAAGACCCTGACAATGATGGGGCCTTAGATGAGTGGGATAGTGGGTTCAGGATCAATCTACATTCAGTTTTAAACCCCACAAACTCAAAATCAATGAGATCTGAAAGAGTTCAACCAAAACTGACATTAGATTTGTCCTTGTAGGAAACACGGGGAATCATCTAATTCTGGGCTGTTCCCCACCACAGCACTCCCTAAAACCCACCTAGACTGTTTATTCCTTTTTGGATCTTCAGCTGCAAAAATGTGCACAGTGCCGTGATCACTGGACACACAGATGAGAGAAGCGTCCTGATTGAAGTTGATGCTGCAGAGAAACCAGACAGGGCTTGAGTCTGTGCAGATGCAGAGAACCACACACAATGCACCAGCCCACACCCCAGGTCTCAGCAGTGCCCCATCAAAAGCGGTGACTTTAAGCATCCACCATGGAACCAGGAGCCAAGCCAAAAGTCCCAGGAACAAGCTGCTCACCAGTGCCCAATAGGCACAACTGCTGATGCCTGTGGGGCTTCCTGAGGTGACCTCTATGCCAGCTTCAGGGGCGTCAGGTGAAAGGCATACATTGCCTGGAGGAAGTGGCTACCAAGTGTGTTGCAGCAGTCAACGGCCACATGCATTCTGTACTGACAGCAGGCACGCAGAAGTGTGTGCTACACCCAAGGGCCAGGGCACACAGGTTAATCTCCTAAATTTGGCTCAATAACCACGATCAGGAGTGGCCAAGCTCTTGCTGTAGCCATGATATGAAATCCTACCTGGCTGGGCTTTAGCACTACATACACTGGGGGACCTCACAGATGAAGTACTCACTCTCAAAACCAGCTGGCCACAATAATTATACACAAACCAGTAAGGCCTCTGTCATAAAATGGGAAGTTAGTACTACAGTTGGAATAGAGGGGAGATGGGGAAAATCCAGCAAACATATCCATCCATGCTGCAACAGGCGAGGGAAGGCCCAAAATGTTTCATCTTTGTGGACACTTCCCATAATAAAAAGAACTGGAACCCAATAACCTAACAGCTCAGCCACACTCTCCCACCTTTGCCATCACCCTGGCTTTACTACTCCCAGGGGGAAGTCCTTACCAATAGATATTAGCTGCTTGAGATCCTCTTCGTAGCTCCTGGATTAAATGCCCTGATGAAGTATCAAATATTCTTATAAGGGTCCCCTTTGAAAAACAGTGAAGTGTTTCATTATCAACAATTTATAACTCTTTCATTAGTCTGAAACGATTCATATTAAGACTCTTGGCCCCAACAGCCCTTTCTTGACTCATCCATATCACCTAAAATTCAGCATGTCTCCTGTCTGCTAACTCAGGGACAGCATAGGAGGAGTCAGAAGACCACTTCCTTGTGGGGTGGCCTTGACTGATCCTTGCCTGCTGCAGGTCCTCACTCAAAGACCCGTTACTTGCTAGAGCAGTGTCATTCCCGACAGGCATCAAGAAGAGGATCATGTCCTCCTTCTCAGGGAACGAGGCAGCGCAGAATAAAAGGCAGAACATCATCCATACCACTGCATCAACCTCTCTGAGGAAGAGGTATGCTTAAAAGACTCCAAACTTTTTAAACCCATCTGCCAACCCCATCCCTGGAGATGTAGCAGGGTCCCTGTGCAGAACCAGAAGGGAAACTCAGCTGACTGGACTGCTAGACAATGTCCTAAACAACCCTGAAATGTACTCACTGGACAAGGTTTCTCTGTGTAACAGTTGTGGCTGTCCCAGAACTCTTAGTAGACCAGGCTGGCCTTGAACTCATAGAAATCCACTTGCCAGACTGGAGAGAGGGCTCAGTGGTTGAGAACTCTGCTGGTTCAATTCCCAGCACCCACATGGCAGCTAACAACTGTCTGTACTCCAGGATCTAACACCCTCACACAGACATTCAGGCAGGCAAAACACTAATGCACATAAAATAAATTATGGGTTTTCTTTTTTGTTTGTTTGTTTTTTTTAAAGGAAATCCACCTGCCTCTGCCTCTCAAGTGCTGGGATTAAAGGTATGCACCACTATTACCTGGCTATATTTACTGAATATTTGTATCCATAAAAAGGCTGGAGCTGGGCATGATGGCATTGAAGACATCAAATTCACAGCTTGGCAGGGTTATACTTAGTAAGATTCTTTCTCCAGGGATGTAGAGACAGAGGGATCCCTAGTGTCCACTAGTTGGTCAGCACAGCTTACTTGGTGAGTTCCAGGCCGGTAACAGAGTATCTCAAAAACAAGGTTATATGAAAACCATCTAAAGTTGACCTCTAGACATGCTTGTGCACATGATCACCTACACACACCAATAAGGTGTAGGGAATTGAAACTGGAGAATCTAAGGATAAAAGGATTTGAGAAAAAAAAAAAAAAAAAAGCTTTGCCAGGTGAGGCCATCCTACCCACACCAGCCTCTGTTTTATTTATTTACTTGCTTACTTATTTACTTATCCATTCATCTAGTATTCATTCACGTACTAATTTTTAGGGGCAGGGTCATATACATACTGACTGGCCAAGAATTAATTCTCTTATCTCTACCTCCTAAGTACTAGAATTATAGGTATGCATCATTATGTCCACCTTTTTGGTTTTGTAGTTCTCACTGGCTAGCCTGGAGATTAAGGCACGTGCCACCACTACACCAGGCTTTTTTCTTTTTAGAGATGACATCTCACTGTGTACCCCAGGCTAGCCTAGAACTTTTAAAATCTTACTGCCTCAGCCTTTCAACTGAGTGATGAGAGATAATAGTGTCTGCAAACTTGTATGCTTGGCATTTTTCTTCTGTCTCCTTTACTATTTGTTTTTGAGACATGGTCTCACTATGTAACGACTGACCTGAAGCTTGCTATATATATAGACCAGGCTGACCTTGAGCTTCTTCTTTCCTTTTGGTTTTCTGAGACAAAGTCCCTCTGTGTAGCCCTGGCTGTCCTCTGCCTTCCAAGTGCTGAGATTAAAGGTGTGAGCCACCACTGCCACCACCACCTGGCAACCTGGATCTTAAGATCCACCTGCCTCTGCCTCCCAGTGGTGGGAGTACAGGTGTGCGACACCATGGCTAATGTAGTTCTAGAGATCACATTCAAGAATTTATGAAAAAAGGAAAGAACTTATATATGGTTAGGCAAGCACCTAACCATCCCCAGCTGAGAAAATCCTATTTCTAAATTTATATAAAATTGTACTTGTCTAGGTAGCCTGTAATCCCAGCCCTTAGGAGGCTGAGGCAGAAGAATCACAAATTCTGGGTCACTGTGGGCTACCTATAGTTTCTGAACTTTACCCTGATCATCAATATTTGCAGATACCTAGGCCTTCTGGTAACCAGGACAGAAGAAGTAAGACTTGCTTAACTCTGCTATATGTCCACATACACACTAACCACTGCTGTCTTTCAGCAATAGCTCAGGCAACAACTAGCTGGGAAAAGCATAACTGCAACCTGCTCTGCCAGTAAGCTGAATCCACTAATAGATACACTGCTGCTTGTGGGCTCAACCTAATTAATAATTTCCTACAAAGTGATACTGGGCATATTGTCCTAAGTGGAAACCATAGTAAAAACATACCAATTCTCAGAGGCCTGTGCAATGGTTAGCAGATAAGGTACTTGTAGTTCAATGAACACATGATACACGAAGAGAACCAACACCATAAAATTACACCTCACTCCCTACCCCATGCCCCCCCACACACAAATAATCTAAAAATAGGTATAAATTTCTGGTTTTCACTTCAGACAAAATAAAGGATAACATGGTTACAGGGGTTTGAATAAGCAAGGTTCCCCAGCAGGCTCAAATGTCTCAACACTCAGCCCTCAGGTGCTGTTACTGTTTGAGGAGGAGGAGATACAACTTTGCTGGAGGACATGCAGCACTGGAGGCAACTTTGAAAACCCACTGCCTACCCTCATTTGCAGTGTGTTCTCTCTGCTTCATGGTTTCAGCTGAAGACTGATATGATCTCTCAGCTGCCTGATCTAACTGTCTGCTGCCGGGCTTCTCCTGTTATTATGGATTCCTCCTCTGCAAGTGTTAAGTCAAAATAAACTCTTCCATGGTAGATTTTGGTCATGGTGTTTAATCACAGAAACAAAAGATAACTTAAGGTTGTGGTAATTCAATGAGGAAATATTCTTAGGCAGGTTAGAAAGACTCTTCTAAAGTGTCATCAGACAACCAAGACATAAGGCAGCCCTAAGTGGCCTTGAGATTACTATCCTGTCTGTCTCAGTCTTCTGAGGGCTGGTATCACAGACACATGCCACCACACTCAGGTTAGCATTCTAACTTCATAAAGCAGACAATGTGTGAAGGCCTAGATCCCTTCCCATAATTAGATCAGACTAGCATGGATGGCCTGCACTTACTTTTTCAGAGGCAGTTGCAATTCTTGTTCCCTGCAGGTTGAGAGCAATACAGCTCAGGACACCCTCATGTGCAGGAATGTCCACTGGTGGCTTCTCGGTGCTGGCCAGGTCCACAAGCTGTACATGGCCGGTGTGAGTGCCGGGGAAGGCGAGAAGGGAGTTGTTACTGTTGGGACACAGGACACAGAGGCCTATGCAGAGACACAGAAAACTGGTTGGGAGATGATGACATTGGCCAAGGCCTGTTTCCTCACAACCCAAACCTACTTTGGACCCTCAAGTCCTCAGTCACCAGTTAACTATTTGTGGTGTGCATTTACCTTGGAATCATAGTCCCTAGGAAGAATATCAGGGCTGACAAAGCTGCTGCCCATGAGACCTTCTTATAACTGGGAACATTTGCTGAACAATTTACTAATGAATAGATTTATCAGGTGTGTCGTCCATAAAAATTACAAAATTTAAGAACTACTCCATTAGCAGTAACGCAATGGGGGGGGGGTCAATCTAGAAACAGATGTACGCAGACACACTTCCCAGAGCCATGACTAGAAAAGCCAGCTTTGCCTGTGTCTTCCACAGTATTCAAAGACATAGCTAAAAACCTCACCACACAAGCAGACAGGGAGAGATTGATGTTACATAATTTTAAGATAAATTTTAAAAGTTTCAGCAATAATGGAAGAATGGTACTGGCATGTGGATCACTGGAAAAGAATGGTGAGTCCAAAAGACCTTTGATTCTCACTGATCAAAACAAAAGGATCCAAGTCATGTCACACAGCAGACAAAAAACCTGTATGAAGACACTGGTTCTCAGCAGGGTGTGGTAAAGCACAGCATCTGTGAACTCCCAGCACTCGGGAAGCTGAGGCAGGAGGATTGTGAGTTGGAGGCTAGCCTCGGCTATAAGACCCTGTCTCAATAAACAAAAGTATTCAGAGAGTTGAACATGTACTTCTTGGCTGGTGTGTCAGTTACTCTGGAAGCTGAGTCAGGAGCATCTGAGTCCTGAAGTTCAAGATTGGCCTGAGCAACCTAGCAGACTTCATTCAAAAGAAAAAGGAAAGAGAAAAGAGAGAGGAAAGAAAAAGGAAAAAAAAATGAAGTGAAAGATGGGGGGTGAATAATGTAATTTATAGCACAATATAACTAGAAGGGAAAAATTACAACTTTTGTGACAGTATGAGGATGACAATCTAATACACAAGTCAGTCAGTCTATAAACAGTCCACTCCAAAGAAAAGAAGAGAAGGCCAGAGCTCAGTGGCTCCCTGTGTGTTAGCCAGTAGCTTAAAATTGCTGAGGCGGCAGTTAGCAGAGGAAGAACCCCCAGACTATGGTAAGGGTATGGCTTCAGAATTCTCATCCAGGATGCTAAGGGAGCTCAGGCAGGCAGGGAGGCAAAGTGTGCCACAATGTGCACAGGACAGACCCCCCCCCCCCAAGTCCCACTGCTCAGATAAGGACCCACTGGGGACAGGGTGCCCAGGCCTCATCTTTATCCCCACATGGACCAATTTCCCATGCTGCTCTTTCTCTCCAGCTCTCACCTTTTGGGTTATAGCAGGTTTCAAAGACGTGCAACTGATGGGGATTGTGTGTGAATGTGAACACCTTAATCATGGAGTCCAAAACCACCACAATTCTGGAAAGAAAAACGCAATCAGAGTTCCTCTCCTCAAAGTAAAATAAGCATTCTGTGATTTCTGTTCCCGTCTTGAAACTCAGAAACACAGGAAATACCTCATACAAAAAGGACTGGGCTTTTTTATTGTCTTGTTTTCTTTTTGTTAGGGCCTCACTTTGTAGCTCAGCTAGCTTTAGCCTCAAACTTGCAGTGGTCCTCTTGCCTCTGACTCCTGAGTGCTGGGATTGTAAGTGTATACCAACACACCTGGCTTTGTTTTGTTTTGTTTTGTTTTGTTTTGAGATAGGGTCTCACATAGCCCAAACTGGCCCTGAGTTTGTTTCACACCCGAAGGTGCCTGGAACTCATTATTTATTCTCTTGCCTTCGTTCCCCAAGAGCTGGGATTATAGGTGTGCACCATCATTCCTGTTGGAAACAGGTCCCAGTGTGGCCAAGAAGACCAAAGCATAATGGCTGAGCCTGGCTGAGTGGGCCTACCTATCACCTTTCAAACGTCAGAGAAACTTGTGAGCTCAGAGAAACATCATGACCAGACTAGAGCATTAGAAAGGTGAGACATATCACAGAATTACAATCTCATACTCTTAAAACATTTTTGTGATTCGGGAAATTATGCCAGGAGTAGTGGCACATGCCTGGGAAGCTAAGGCAGAATGGCAAGACTTTAGGGCCAGCTTGGGCTACCTAGTAAAACCCCGATTCAACAAACCAAAACAAAAACAGAACAAAATATCACCCCAAAAGTTTCCAAGTAGAAAACTATTAGTTTAGGTCAAGTATTTGCATTATTAAGGCCTCTAAGCAGTGCCGTAACAAGCTTAAGAATGATGCTGAGGAACAGCTCCTCTATACACTTAACTTCCAGAGTAGTTTTTTCCTCCACAGCTGACATACAGGGAAATCTAAAGAACATGATACATAAATCACACCAAATTCAACCCAAGTGATGAAGCTCTTCTTTCTCTTGGTCAACATGCTAACAGAGCGAGCTCTGTAAGGCAATGCTGGGCAGGCAGGGCCTGCTACTTTCAGCAGGTAACACTCAACAACTAGATCAGCTTCCAAGTTCTCCTCGACTTTCAAAAGATAGCAATTGGCCAGGCCTGCCTGACACTAAGGTGGTGGCTTCACATGCAGACCTGGGGACATCCCCAGGCCCACCCAGAACATCCCTCTGAAGAATCTAGAAGGCAATTAAATTTCCAGCTTTCCTCAGGGCAGAAAAAATAAAAAACTCTTCTGCTATGGGTCAGAAGCTACAATTACTGACATTTTAATAAACTGCTCCACAGAAAATTACTGTAACTGTTTTTATAGAAATGAAAGCAAAAGGAAAGCAACACTGAACTCACCTATCTCTCCGCAACTTGACAGCTTTGACTTCTGTGGAGAACTCTATCTCAATGACTGTCTTCTTCTTCAGATCATCCCAGATCATCACTGAAACACCAGGAGAGTGCATGTGGTGTCACAGGGAGCTCACAGTGCTGAACTGCAGATAGCACCTGACACATGAGGCCAAACATGCCCAGATGTACCTGGCAATGGTGGGGTACAGCCAGGCTTATAAGGCTAAGTGGAGTTTACCCTCAGAACCCTCTCCTACTCACTTGCACGCCATCCCTATGCAACAGACACAAGTACAAGCAACCTGTCTTTCACACTCAAGGACAGCTTCCCCTGACTGAGCTAAAAAGCAAGCCTCACTATAGTTACCTAGTGTTTAAAAGCCAGAGAGAAGCCTTGTCAAAAATGAAAAGTAGGGCAGAAGAGACAGATGGCTTGATGGTTACGAGTGCTTTCTGCTCTTCCAGAGAACTCTAGTTCAGTTCTGAGCACCCATGTCTGGCAGCTCACCTGTAACTCCAGTGTCCTTTTCTGGCCTCCGCTGGCACCCACAAACATGGTGTACACTCAAACACACATGTACGTAAGCAGATTTTAAAAAATTGGCTGGGAAGATAGCTCACTGTTGAGTATTGCCTAGCATGCTTTTTGAGGATCTAGGTTCAGTTCCTAGCACCATAAAGAAAAGGGGAGACTAGGGGAGAAAGTGGGGGAAGGAAGAAGCAGGTGGCAAAGGTCTTTGCACTAAGTTCGATAACCTGAGTTCAATACCTGGAACCCACATGGTGAAAATAGAACCAATTTCTGAAACTTTTCTCTCCCCTCCATGCATAAATAAATAATAATTTCAAAAATAATGATAGTTGGGAATATAGGACGTAGGTTCAACTCACAGTAGCACAAAGGAAAGGGGAGGGGTCAAGATTTCCAACTCATAACTACACTACTTTTCTCTTTCATCTCTCTGCTCCTGATTCCAAAACAAAGGCAGAACTGCAGGGCCAACCTCCCCTGAGTGCTGACTCTATTTCCCACGTTCACTGAGCTCCACTGAGGATGGTAAGCCTGGGACCCTTTGCACATGGGCCCCTTACTTTTCTTCTGGGTACTAGTAATAGAGCCAAGGCCTCAAGACACCCTGAGCTGACCCCACCTCAGTCCTCCACTTTCTACTTGCATCAGACTGAGCTATTCCAATTCTCTATCAGGCACTGGCTCCTCCCCTTTCTATCGGTATCAGACGGAGCTATTCCAATTCTCTACCAGGCACTGGCTCCTCCCCTTTCTACCGGCATCAGACTGAGCTATTCCAATTCTCTACCAGGCACTGGCTCCTCCCCTTTCTATCGGCATCAGACTGAGCTATTCCAATTCTCTATCAGGCACTGGCTCCTCCCCTTTCTATCGGCATTAGACTGAGCTATTCCAATTCTCTACCAGGCACTGGCTCCTCCCCTTTCTACCGGCATCAGACTGAGCTATTCCAATTCTCTACCAGGCACTGGCTCCTCCCCTTTCTACCGGCATCAGACTGAGCTATTCCAATTCTCTACCAGGCACAGGCCCTGGCTTACCCTCCCAGCACACCCTCAACTGACACTTAGTCACCACCATGCCCAAGGGATGTCCCTCTTCCTTCTCAAGCAACCTTCCATCTTCCCTTCTCTCCCAGTCTTTTCTCCTCAAGCTTTCTTCCTTTCAGATGAGATCAGTTGTGCCCACTTCCTCCTCCTAACAAAAGCTAGGTTAAGCTCTACAGTGGAAAGAAAAGCTCTCCGCCCCTCCTCATTTTAGGAGGGCCACACCTCTCTCTCAACTGTAACTTCCTCCGACATATCCACACCAATACAGTAACCCATTCATCCACACCCAACCTGGCTCCTTGTTCTGTGTGAACAATGTGTTAATGTCTCTAGGGATCCATGGCTTTCAGCAGGGGAAAAACCTTTCCCAGACTTTGCTTTACCCTGAATCATGACTTACACCACACCAACCGACAGGTGAAGTACACCCCGCTCATTGACGGTTCACTCTCAACCTTCCCATCCATCTACTTTCTGGAAGCTTCTTCCCCAGTACTTTTCAACACCTCAAATGACTACTTAGAGGTGCTCTCATGAGGTTTCAGACATAGGCTGTTCTACCAAGTTCAGAACACCACTACATACATGACAAGATTTTTAAAGACAGGACTACTATACCTTTGTTGGGAGGATATTTCGGCTTCTTTCCACCACCAACTAAAGCTAAATAGTTACAGCGAAATAACATTTCCACGTGGCCAACTCCTCCTTCTAAAAATTCTGAAATGATAATTTAAAAAGTTAAAAAATATTAACAAATGGGAAAAAGTGAAAACATAACACTCAGCACTCCATTATTTAATTTTTTACTTATTTTTGAGCCAGGGTCTCACTATGATAGCCCTGGCTTTTAAGCCTTGCTTAACTTACAGAGATCTACCTTCTGAGCACTAAGACTAAAAATATGTACCACTATACCTGACCTAGCTAGCATTTCATTCTTACATTATTTTATGTGTAGGGTTGCTTTGCCTGCATGTGTCTCTGTGTACCATGTATGTGCCTGATGCCTGATGTGCAGAGGCTAGAAGAGGGTGTAAGAAATCCTGGAACTGGAATCATAGACTGTTGTGAGCTGCCTGCCACGTGGTGCTGAGAATCAATCCTAGGTCCTCAGAAGGACAGCAAGTATTCCTGGTGGCTAAGCCATCCCTCCAGCCCCTAGCATTTTAGTCTTGATCACCAATCTGTAACCTAACACCATCAGAAGTAGAAAAGCTGACTTGACATAGCAGGCAGACTCAGAATATAAGCAGGAAACTGCTCTCTTCCTCCTCTCTTCTCTGTGGAGCCGCCATATGATCCCGGCAAGATAAGTCTTTATAAAATATATAGATTAATAGTTATGGTTGATAATTAAGACCCAGCTAGCAGATAAATCCTAGTCATTTGCCAGCAGCATTTTAACTAATATAAGTCTCCCTGTGTTATTTGGGGTCCTAACATGGCGGTGGGTGGAACGAGGGCAGTTGGCAACAAGACTTGTTACACTGACTACCTTAGAAAACAAGTGGTATGCTGTTCTGACTTCTCTCAAGTTTGTTACCGTAAGCTCTCTCTTGAGAGCTAAGCGCAAACTCCCTGAGAAACAAATTCAGTAAAAATGGAAAAATACCTAAATACACACACACACATTAAAAAAAATACAGGCAGCTCTGGCTGCCCTGGACCTCACTATGTAGATCAGACTAGGCTAGTACTCAGAGACCCTCCCGACTTCACCTCCTGAATGCTGGGATTAAAGACATGCATTAGCACACCCAGCTTCCAAATTCATATTTTAAGATACAACAAGATCTATAGATGGAGACCAAGCAGTTGTGCTGTACACCTGTAATCTCAGTACTCAGGAGGCCAAGGCAGGAAGATTAAGAACACAAGATGGCTTAGTTGGTAAAGCATGACAATCTGAGTTTGAGCTCCAGATCCTATATAAACATAGGAGAGAACAGAACCTACAAAACCTTCCTGACTTCAACATGTGCACTGTGACATGCAGGCATGCAAAAAAGAGCACAAAGCTAGCTTGTACAATATACAAAGACTGTCAGTACATGTGTATGACGCAACACACTACACAGTGGCATTATTGCCGAATCACAGTGATCTTAATTTTAGTTTTGATGTCTGTACAACTAGTTTGATGTCAACTTGACATAAACTGGAATAATCTAAGAGGAGGGAACCTCAACTGAGACAATGCCTCCATATGATATGGCTGTAGGTGGCCTGTAGAGGAGCTGCTGCTGCTGCTGCTTCTGCTTCTTCTATTATTATTATTGTTTTTTAATTTAACTTTTTTATTGACTCTTTGGGAGTTTCACATCATTCACTCCAATTTCGCTCACTATCCAGCCCCCCTCATACTGCTGCACCCCACAAAAGAAAACAAAGCAAGCAAGCAAGCAAGCAAACAAAAGCAAAAACAAACAAACAAACAAAAAACAAACCAAAACAACAACAGAAAAAAAAATCTCTTTGCTTCTTCTTTTCTGCCTCTCCAACACCTCTTCATTGGTCCTGGTGGCACTAGAGGCTGCAGTATGCCAAATAGTATACCTCTTGGTCCCATCAGCTTCACTGGCAAATGTTGACGGCAATGAGTCACTGATCTGGTTTAAGGCCTATGGCTTCTGGTATACCATCCTCACTGGATCCTCACCAGAACTCCTCTGGGATATCCTGTGGCCACCCTGAGTCTTGGAGATCTTGTTCCACAGGACCAGTCCTTTCATGAGCTCCAGCAGGTCCTAGATGGGTTAGATGCTAGGGTGGGTCAACCCAAAGCCTGACTGTGGGCCTTCGTGGTAACCAAGCTGGTCTGGGCCACTGAGGCCATAATCTCTCTCACTGTAGTGTCCAGCAAGAGGCAACGCCAACAAAAGTGTGGCTGACTCAGCATGATCCTCTGACTTCTTCTCAAATGGTTCCTAAGGTCTCCTGAGGTGACACAGGCCACAAACATCAACCAGCTGTAGCTGGACCACAAACCAAGACAAGCAGCCTAGGCTTGGTTGTCACCGTGGCCCAAGGTGGTGGCAAAGGCTCCCAGATCAGTATGGCCCCAGCAGCAGAGTGGCTTGTGGACCCAAACATGGACCCAGGAGGCGGCCCAGCACACTGGAATCAGCATGGCACTCAGGAGTCACAGACATCAACAGAGACCCTGGTTACTGTAGGACCAGGGACCTAGACATGGCCCTTGGCAGCAGCCGGCGCGGACATCACCATAGCCCCAGGTGGCAAGCAGGCCTCCAACACCTGCCCACTCCACACCATCTTCACGTTTTCCTTTCTGCGTCTTCCCACGCACACGAACTATTCTGCTTCTCTCTCTCTCCCATTTCCCCACCACTATTTCCTTATCATAATAAGGCCCACACGCCTGGTGCCACATGTGAGCGGAAAGGCATTAGGTGGGGTTGGCAGTCTTCCCAATAGCTGGGACCTTGAGGACCCCAGCTAGCTAGAGCATTTTCTCTTTCTTTTCTTCACCCCACCCCCATGTTTGTTGTTTATTTGGTTTTCATTTTAGGAGCTTAGTTTCCCCCTGAGTTATTAATAAGAAGAGACTTGGCTAGAATTTGAATGCAGCAGTCAACCCTTAGTTTAGAGCATTTTCTTAATTAGTTATTGATGAGAAAGGTCCAGCCCATTGTGGGTGGGGCCATCCCTGGTTTGATGGTAACGAGTTCTATAAGAAAGCAGGCCGAGGAAGCCATGGGGAATAAACCAGTAAGCAGCAGCCTTCCCTGGCCTCTGCATCAGTCCCTGCCTCCTGGTTCCTGACCTAAGTTTCTGCCTTGGTTTCTCTCAATGGACAGTGTCTTGGGATATGTAAACTGAATGAGCACTTTCCTCTCCAAGGTGCTCTGGTTATGGTGTTTCATCATAGGAATAGAAGACAGTGTCTGGTTTTTGTTTGCTTGTTTTTAATTTGAGACAGGGTCTCACACTGCAGACCAGGCTGGCCTCAAACTCAGATCTGCCTGCTTCTGCCTCCAGAGTGCTGAGATAAAAAGCTTGCAACACCATACCCAGCCTGGTGCTTTATTAGACAGGGCTTCACTTTATAGCTGGAACTCAAAATTCTCCTGCTTCAGTCTCCAGAGCACGGAAATTACAGACATGTGCAGCTTCCTTTTACAGAGCAAAGATCATTCTGGAATCAGAAAATTTAAAACACAACCTTGGGGAGAAATAGTTATAATTGTTCATTTTCAATGGTTTATCCAAAATTTGTTTACTTATTGCTAGTGTTTTACTATTCCAGCAGGTTAAGGACCAGGAACTGCCAAATGTTTAAGACAGCTTAGCAGCTAAGAATACTGGCTGCTCTTTCCAAGAACCCAAGTTCAATTGCTAACACATGTAGCTCACAACTGCCTATAACTCCAGTTCCTGGGGACCCAATGCCCTCTTCTGAACCAGGCACGCAGGGCGTACATAGACATATACATGCAGGAAAAACACTCATTATACATAAAAAAATTTAATTAAAAAACAAACAAACAGCTGGGCATTAGTGGCACACGCCTCTAATCCTGGCACTCGGGAGGCAGAGGCAGGCAGATCTCTGTGAGTTCAAGGCCAGCCTGGTCTACAGAGTGAGTTCCAGGACAGGTTCCAAAGCTACACAGAGAAACCCTGCCTCGAAAAACAAACAAACAAACAAACAAAAAAAAAAAAGAAAGAAAAATCAAAACAAAAGAGATACTGAAATAAGCAGGAGGAATTATAATTTATCATCATAAGCAAAATTTTATTTTTCCAGAGTGTTTTGTTATGAAGACCTGTTTGGCCGTGAACTCACTCACAATCCTACCTCAGCTTCCTGAGTGCTAAGATCAGAATGCCAGGGTTACAGATACGTGCCATTATACCCAACTATTAATACTGTGTAAATGCTGGACATTTGAACAGTTTAAGAGTCCCATACACTGGAATTAAACCCATGATGTGATTTCTCATGTTTTACATCCAGCAAGGAAAGTGTCAAAGTGCCCTGCATTAAATATACCTTGTTCTTCTGAGCAGAGGCAACAGGGCTAAATAAGGATGTAAAACAGGACGAAGAGAAGCATGACAACGCACTAAACAATACAGCTTGGCCACACTTGTCCCCCGATACAGCCAGCACAAGGAACTGCTGTAAAGACACAGGTCTGACCCAGTTTACAAAAGGTCAGCCTCTGCTTGCTCTCTTCTCAGTTAAGGCCAAAGGACCATCACTCCCTTACCTTGTTTCTCTTTTTCTTTGAGTGGATCTGTGTTATAGACTCGGAATCCATTTTCCATTCCACATGCAAAACATCCTAAAGCAAGAAATATGAAAGAGACGTGTTAGCAGAAGAGGTCCAGGGAAGCCTCTGCCACATGTTCTAAGCCACTGCTACTTCAGATACACCAATCACCCATCTCCTTGGGATTGCCATTTAACATTCAGGTTCCCACTGGGGGCCTTCTCCAGCATTCCTGTGGACCAGGTTTCTGCTTAAACTCTCAGCAGACTCCCCTTCTGGGACACAGTGCTTGAGTATTGTGTCAGGTATAATGTTAGGCGATGTGCAGTTGTTAGACAGGATGGGCGCCATGAACTCTACACCAGGGAAGGAGACAAAAGGCTGCTCTTTTCCACCACCTGAGTAACCTCCTAGAAAGCAGTCCTAAGCCAGGTGGTGGTGGTGCACATCTTTAGGCCCAGTGCTGGGAGGCAAAGGCAGAGGCAGGCGGGTCTCTGAGTTCAAGGCCACCCTGGTCTACAGAGTGGGTTCCAGGGCAGTCAGGACTGTTATATAGAGAAACCCTGTCTCAAAAAACAAAACAAAACAAAAACAAAAACAAAACAAAAGAAAGCAGTCCTGAGGTCTCCCATGACTTCAATCTTACCTATGAATCATTCAAGACTCCTCAAACTCTCAAACTCCTGTCACAGCCACAGGCAGTGACTTAGGACATCCCAGCCACTGTCTCCAAATACTCAGATTGTCAAGGACCAAATAAAACGTACTGCTAGGAGCTAAAAAAGCACCAAGATCAGAAGATGACATGGTGATTCCTATAATCATGGCAACATAAAACTACGTTACTGAACATCAAACATGATGCTCAACTATTATTCAAATCAAGCTTCAGCAAAGAGAAGGAAAATCAAGCCCTCATAATTTTTTTTTCCCAATTCAATGTTCCAAAGCTTAGTTCCTCACAGCAGTTGCACAATAGGCAATGGGTTTAAAGGAATACAAAGGTCCTCTGAGGTGAGATCCTACCAGCTCTTGTCCAGCTCTTCACCTCTAGAGACAGAGGAAGACACACCTGCTGCCACACACCCCCACATCCCCAGAGATTTCTAAACCCACCAAGAGCAGCCATTCAGTGGTGGTACATGCCTTTTATTCCCAACACTTGGGAGGCAGATGCAGGAGGATCTCTATGTTTGAGGCCAGCCTGGTCTACTGAGTTCCGAACAGCCATGGCTACACATAGAAGCCCTGTCTCAAAAAAAAGACAAAGCAAAAACAAACAAAAAACAAAGCAGCAAAAAAGAGTAAATCTGAAGATCAGCATAAACAAAACCAAATTGTGACTGACTCAACCATTTGATGTGAGTTCATGCTGTAAGACTTAACTCCAGTCAGAAACTTTGGTGTTAAAGTCTATTTCTTTTTCAGATGGGGTCTCATATAGCCTAAGAGGACCTCGGAACTCTTGATCCTCTTGACTTCACTTCCCCAGTGCTGACATTACAGGACTGTACCACCACTCCCTGTTAAGGGACACACCAGTACAAACCCATAACCTCATGTAAGCTAGGCATGCACTTTATTAACTGAGCTACATCTCAGTGAAGGTCTGAGTAGGAATGGCCCCTATCAGCTCATATTTGAATATTTGTTGCCTAGTTGGTGAAACTGGGAAGGATTTGGAGATATGGCCTCATTAGACAAGGTGTGCCACTGGGGGCATGCTTTAAGATTCCAAAAGCTCATGCCATTCCCAGTCTGTCTGCTTCTTGCTTGTGGATCAGATGCAAGCTCTCAGCTACTGCTCCAGTGCCATGCCTGCCCGCTTACTGCCATGTTCTCTGCCATGACCGTCATGGAATATACCCTCTGAAACAGTAAGCTCCCAATAAACTCCTGGATAAGTGCTTTAGTCATGGTGTCTCATCAGGGCAATATAAAAGTATCTAAGACAATTGCCCAGCTCAAAAGCTATTTTCTTTCTTTCTATTTTTTGGAGACAGGGTTTCTCTGTGTAGCCCTAGCTGTCTTGGATCTTAGACCAAGCTAGCTTGAAACTCAAGACATCTGCTTGCTTCTGCCTCCCAAGTGCTGGGGTCAAAGGCATGCATCACCACACCTGGCTAATTTCTTAAGGAACTGTATAACTATTAATTCTGTAAAACATTTGATTACCAAAATTTATTTTTTTTAAAAAAATCACCGATTTTTTCTCCTGCTCTTGAAAATTTAGAAGGTCCAGACAGATGATGCCCATTGTAGATCTCACCCCTAACGTGTCAATGCTAACTGTGCTCCTTCACAGTCCCTACAATGAGACCAAGCCTAAGACGGCAATCACCAGGTCAGTCATCCCATGCTGCTCAAGGCCACCACACTTGAATCCAAGAACTGCCAGTGCCTCCAAAGGACAAGAGTAATTCTGCCCATCGTCAATCTAGAGGAAAGCTTTCTACACATGTCACAAGATAAACACATTTTCTACCCCTCACCTTGGTTTACCTTAGAAATGTCTCGCCTCAAGACCGCATAGCGCTTAAAACCAGACGATCTACCCGGTCCTATAGGTTTTGATTATACTGAATGCATCCCTCAAACCTCCTGAAATGAATAGCACATGAGCTCCAAATAAATATATACAGACTATCTACCTAAAATTACTGTTTGCACCCCCAACACTTCAAAATAAATTTTTTAAAATTATCTTGAGAGGGATGGTGTGAGTATGGTATAGGGAACGGAGGATCGTCATAGTTTAAGGCCAGCCATGGTGTACAAAGTGAGATTGTCTCAAAAACCAAAAGAGCTGGGTGTGATGGTGAACATCTTTAAGGTGTAGGAGGCTGATCTCTGTGAGTTCCAGGACTGCCAGAGATACACAGTTCAACTGTCTCAAAAATAAAAAGCTTAAAAAAAGACATCTTAGCCAGGGGCAGGAGAATCAGCCAGTAATCCCACCTACTCCAGAGGCTGTGGAGGGAGGAGCCCTTGGCTCAAGAAAAGCCTGATCAAGATCCTGTTCCAACAACAAAACTCAAGTTAAGTTCATTTTCTGAGACAGGAAATCATACATTTACTTAAGTTCCCACAAAATCTTATTATTATTATTTTTCTCCGAGACAGGGTTTGTCTGCGTAACCCTAGCTGTCTTAGCTGTAGACCAAGCTGGCCTTGAACTCAGAGAGATCCACAAGTCTCTGTCTCCCAAGTGATGGGATCAAACGCTTGCACAACCACTGCCTGGCTCTCAAAACCTTGTTTGTGAAAGCCAACATGTTAAAACTCTTAGAAGCCCAGAATATCAGCCTTTGCTCTTTTTTTCTTCCTTTGGGGAGATTTAGAAAAGGGAACTTAGCTGGGCGTAGTGCCACACTCCTTTAATCGTGGCTCTCTGGAGGCAGAGGCAGGCGGATCTGAGGCCAGCCTGCTCCACAGAGTGAGTTCCAGCATAGCCAGGGGAAAAAAAGAAAAAATAGAAGGAGGAACTTGACATCCGAGTCAGGGGTCACCATCCCCGCCAAGAGGGGTTCCTCCCCGAGAAGGCAGTGAGCCCTTTCACCCCACTCAGCAGAGGAAAACACGAGCGGGGAGAGCGGGGAGGGCGAGGAGGGCGAGGAGCACCGCGGGGACCCGCGTCAAGGCGCCAGCGCGCTCACAGGAGCCAGGACGAACCGCCGCTCCGCTCCGTGACCGCCCCGGCCCCGCAGGGAGCCCGCGGGATCGGGCGCCCTGACCAAGCCGGGCTGCCCGGGCGGCGGCGGCGGGCCGGGGGTGGGTGGGGGTCCCGTGCCGGGCGCTTCCGAGACCTCCGGGGCGGAGCGGGGGCGCGGGCGGCACTCGCGACGGGAGCTGCCGGGGCCCTGCAGCAGCGACGGCGGCGGGTCGGGGTCTCCCGGAAGGGCTGCGGTTCTGCCCCGGAGCCGGGCCCGAGCCTCTCACCATGGTCCTGGTTGAAGCCGGCGTACAGCAGCCCGTTGCCGTGCGGGTTACACGGCAGGAGGTTCATGGCGCCGCTGCGGGTCCGTCGCGCCTCAGCACCGCATACCGCTCAACACCAGACGGTCGACGCGGTCGCGCGGCGCTAGGGCCGCCGCGGCCGGAAGCGAGGGTCCCGGGGGGGGGCTTGCGTCGTGCGTGCGTCGTCAGTGCGTGCGTCGTCAGTGCGCGCGGGCCCTGCGGGTGCGCGTGCGTGTGCGCGTGCGTGTGCGTGTGCGTGTGCGTGTGCGTGTGCGTGTGCGCGCAGCCGGCCAGCGCGTTGCGCCGAAGACTTCCCACCTCGGCAAGTTGGGGGCGGCCTGGGGACGCCGAGCACGTCCGTGACGGGGGGCGGGGCCGGCGCGGGCGGGGCCGCGCGGCCGGCGCGGGAGGGGCGGGGCCTGGCGGGGCGGTCCTGCGCGGTTCCCAGGGCATCGCAGCAGGAGGCAGGGGCCTAGGCGCTCACAAGGCAGGGCCAGGGCGGGGCTGACGCGACCCAAGACTGGCTGGAGGAGAGACCGCTCCCGTCCCCGGAACCCCGGCTCGTTCCCACGGAACGCACGCTCCTCGTAATGGCAGCTACGTCTTCCGACGGGCACACCCTCCCCAAGAAACAGACAGACACAATTCCCAAGACACACCTCCCAGGACACAGCCTCTCCCGAATGGCTGCGAAAGCTGGGGCTGCTGCTCTGGGGCTGCTCTTCTCTCCTCACGGCCCCTCCCCAAACTCGACCATGCTTCCTCCCAAGGGAAGAAGACACGCAGCATCTTGGAAGCAAAGAGCCATCGATGTGGGAGTCCTTGAAGTCTGGCGGAAGTGGGAAAATCATACTTCTATTATTTGTAAACCACCCCGACATGAGTTATTTTTTTTTTGTGACAGTTCTTCAAGTGACCCAACAAGATATTCTCATCCCCTGTCTGCCCCACCCAACACCTTGGGAAGGAAGTTCGTCTCACAGGAGAGCTTGTGAGCCCACTTGCCACCTCGCAACCTGATTCCAGTTACCTCACTCCAAGCAGCTTTGATTTTGCTTATGAAACCACATTTACTTTGATAAAGCTTCCCCCCCCTCAGCAAAGTAAGTCTGGTATCTCCAAATGTTTGCAGAAACATGCATTGTGGCTCCTATAATGCACGTATTTTGTCTACTTAAATTTTAAAGATTTATTTTATGTGCGTGTGTCTACGCGAGTGTATGCCTTATGGGTGAGGGTACCCTCAGAGGCCAGAGGAGGTTGGCTCCCCTAGAGCTGGAGTTACAGGTATTCAGTTCCCAGATGTCTGGGAACCAAATTCAGGTCCTGTGGAAGAGTAGCAGGTACTCTTAACTACTGAGCAATCTCTCTAGCCCAGTTGCCTAAATAATGTCAGGTAAGAAACCACAAAGCTTTCTGGGTAGGAAATTTTCTGCATGGCAGTCATTTTCACAGGGCAACTGAAGACATAATCGTGTGTGATATATTTTGAATCTCATTGTTTGAAGGGAAGCTCACACACCTGGGATTAGTGTGGTACCCATGTTCAGACTTTCCAGTGAGTGTGTCACAGGGGAAAATGACAAAGGTTCACTGGGATTCAACATGTATTTCAGGTATACTTTCTGTGTATTCACCACCAAAGCATTAATACTTTTACTTACTATGTTCTGTTTGATAACGTTCATTCTACAGAAACATAATTTGATTTGCTGTAGCACTTACTGGTTCTACTTTATTATGTTGCTGTAATAAACTGTCACAGACCTGGTACCAAAAATGTGGGTATCTATTCTACAACAGTCCTAGAAAGGCAGAGGTCCAAAATCAAAGTACATGGAGGACTGTGTTCCCTCTCAGAGGTCCTGGGGAGGAACGCCTCCTGCCTCCTCCCGGTACCGCTGACTTCCTGTGGAAGGCCAAGACCTCTGGGCAGCCTGTGTGTTCCATAAATATCAGGCTTCCAAAAGGCTCCAGGTCACAGGAGCTTACAGGAAACAGGTCTGGACGTGGTGGTTTATGCTTTTGACATATTCAGGAAGCTGAGGCAGAAGAACCTGTGTAGCCTGTGTTGTGATAAAGTTTGAGGGGGACTTTGGCGGATTCCATGGCAGGAGAGGATGACCAAGATGGAGGGACAAAGCAAGCAGACCGAGCTTAGTGATAAGTTTTATTAGAAAGGGAAGGGGGGGGGGAAGAGGTAAAGAGACACAGAGACAGAGAGAGGGCAGAACAGAAGAGGGAGACAGGAAGGGTCCTGTCTGCCCCAGGGGAACAGCAGGAAAGAGAGCGCAGAAATAGCGCTGGGAAGAGGGCTTACGTGTGTGGAGGTCTGTCTTTTAAAGGGGTCCTTTGTACCTGGGCTGACTAGGGCACTGCCTGAGTGCATTCTGCCAAGTGACAGGGTCGGGCCAGCGTAATGCCTCAATCCTTACAGCCTGGCTTATCCAGGAATCTATCCGGCACAGCTCACCATCCATCTCAGCAGCAATGAAGAGGGCAGAGAAAGACATTTAAGGAACTTTGTTTAACTGACCTGTACTTTCATCTCCATGGTCACAAACCTGAAAAAGAGCTGCTAGGTCATGGCTGCCCATGCCCTAGATGTTGTCTTCAACAGTGGCATACCAAAAAGGAGGCTCTGAAGGCTCTTGCGGGGTGTTCTCACAGGTTGGCCACCGTCAAGGAGTGGCTGTACACTCTCACCAGCTTCCCTACGGATATCTTCTGTTCACCTCATCTCTACACAGCTGGACCCTCGCCCCCATCTTCAAGCCTTCAAGCCAGGCAGCTATGCTCCATTGTCTCTAAGGACATTGTTATTATGTATCTAGAGTCCTGTAAATTGTTAAATCTGTAAATCATTAACAAAAAATGTAGAACACTGAGCTTTATCTTATTTCCCTTTTCCTGTCATTTAACCCCTCATTATGTGCTGCTTCCTAAGCAGTAGGACCAGAAAAGAGACCTATATATGAGCCTTTGTAAAGCCAGTAGGTTTTTTGGCAAAGAGAGTGACAAGGGTTTCATCTCTAGAGAAATGCCTGGCCACAGCTCTGTACTCCCAATAAGGGACAATAAACCTTTGCCAGGAGACACACAAGTGTTGTCTTTTAGTGCTTTCACTTTATTTTGTTGAGACAAGATCTTACTTTCCAACCTAGGAACTCACTATGTAGTTCCAGGTTGATCTAAATATCACAGCAATAGTGCTTCAACCTCCCAAGAACTGGGGTAACAGACATTAGCCACCACACCCAGAACTATTTTCTTTCTTTGCATTTCTTATCTGGGAAAGAAATCTTTACCAAAGGTTACAAAGGACAAAGACTAATCTCTGTGGTGAGCATCATGAACCAAACTATCCCTTGATGGCTACACCAAGCAAGGAGACAAGAGGAGAAAAGGGCTGTTACTTACCTAGATATAGGAAGAGATATCATGACTCTCAAGAGAGGGACAAATATCCAGTTTATTGAGAAATATTTCCTTAAATAATACTGTTTTTACTTCATTCTTTACTGAAATACCTTTCTCCTTGCTAATCTGTTGAAACAGTGCTGGCTGAAACAGTGTTCAACATAATTGGAGATCTTTGGCATTTTCTTCCCATAGCTTCATAACTTATAGGACACTTTGTACAAAAATGTTTACAGAAAAATATGAATATAGATTACTTATTAATCCCAAAATGTAGTAAATGACATAGCAAAAACTTTATCAAACCCATGTCCTACCCAAATGGGACAGATCTGTTGTACACAATCTCTGTGTGAAACTGCAGCATTTTTTATAAATTGGACCCCTGACATTAAAGGAGGTTTACAAAAGGCCCCTCTTGTAATATCAGTGATGCTAGCCTATCTGGTTATTGTTTCTGAAATTTCCTTGAATATGTATTCACTACACACATTTTATCAGCCATATAAAAGCAGTTACAGAAAAAGTTGCACAGCAATCATGATAAAAGTAACATCCATGATTTCATATTATCAAGAGTAGAGCAGAATACTGATTTTTCCCTTTGCACACACACGTCTAGAACAAGAGCTGCATGCACATCCACACAGGAGTTCCAGTCACAGCGCACTGAGCATTCATACCACATCAGTGGCATAGGCATTCCAAATGAAGCATCATCGTTACTGTAAGAGGTGGAGAGTATGCTTCTTGAGTGTAGAATGGTCTGTGTCCTCCAGACTCTGGGAGAGAGTCTTTTTACTTTGTAATTTTGAGGCAGGGTCTCACTAGTTGCCCAGGCTGGTCTTGAACTCATTCTGTAGCTTGGGTGGGCCTTGAGCTTGTGATCCCTCTGCCTTAGCCTTGTAAGTAGCTGGTATGACAGGCCTGTGCCACCAACTCCAGTCTCTAAGAAATTTTGCAGCTATTCCTGGTACAGTTTCTGGGCGGGCTCTGGGGGGAGCGGCTGTTCCTGGCCTTGCAGAAGCTGCTTCTCTTGTGGCTGGAGCTGGCGGTTAGGGAGTAGGAGCGGCCATGCATCATCCTGGTGTTCAGGCCATTGGCCATGGAGAACGACTTAAGGTGGCTTCTTAAGGTTACAGGGAGAGGGAGCTTGTCTACCAGGTGCACAGGTGTGCAGGACACCACAGCGCGGCAGCAGAGGTCTTGCAAACTCAGTACTTGGAAAAAGAAAAGAGAATCCCTTACTTTATGTCCTCCGTGATTAGGGATTTTTGCAAGGGGAAGCCCTGCATCTGGTTGCCTCCCTCCAGGAACTGGGAACCTCAACCGGAGGCTGTCCCACTGGTGAATGTAGCAAACCCTCTTCTGCCTCCACCTCTGCCCACGTACAGACCACAAAAAAAGTCTTTTTAAGAGCTTCCAAAGCCGCAGTAATTACTTCTTTCAAATACATTTGCTTACAAAATGAACATTTATTTATTATGTGTGTGGTTGTGTGTGAGCACATGTTTGTGCGTGACACAAGCTACACACGGAGGGCAGAGGGCTCCAGGGATCAAACTCAGGTTGTTAGGCAGCTAGCACCTTTACCCACTCAGCCATCTCAAAGCCCCCAAATGAATTTGATTTTTGAGTATGGCCACAGAAGCCTTGAGACAAGTCCTAGGAGGCAAACAATTGTGCAGGGGGCTATAGAACCACCTCATATCTGATGGGGCTGTGGGAGACTTGGACTGGCCCTCCTAGCATACCCTTGCTCGGCCTCCAGAGACGGTCCATCCCATGCCGCAGCAGCACGATCCTGGCCAGCTCCGTGAAGGATTCTGTAATGTTGAAGTTGCACAGAGGGCTAACCTCAAAGAAGGTCACACCCAGGCGCTCAGCGTAGGCCTGGGCCTGCTCGGTGGGCACCTGCCGCTTGAATGCCAGGTGCAGTCGGTTTCCCACCAAGATTTTAGGAACCCCAGGGGCATGCTAGAGCACGAGAAAGGCAAGGAAAATGGGTTGAGTAGCCTAAAATTCATGTCCACCCAGAACCTCAGAATGGTACCTTATTTGTAAATATGGTCTTTGTGTATGTAATAAGATGCAGTCTCATTGAATTGCAGGGGAGGGGTGCTATTCTAATGACTGGTATTCTCATAAGGGGAGGAGAGGACACAGAGGGGGCACAGGGAAATGCCATGTGACAATGAAAGCAAAGTGACAGCCAAGGATAGCTGTGGCCACCAGAAGCTGGAACAGGCAGTAAGAGTCTTGTCCTGGAGCTTTTGGAAGAACATGGCCCTACAATTTTTGTCTTTCAGAACTTGGAGAAAATTAATGTCATTTTAAAACACTCAACCTGTGGCCCTTTATTAGAAAAGCCACAAGATCCCCCTCAGCAAGCTTGTAGGTCTTATCCAGCAGTTGGACAAGCATCAGCCTCATCACTACCCACCCACCCATCCAGCCCACCAACCGGGGGTGGGGCAAGCAGAGCATGCACGCCTGAGCAGAGGCACAGCAGAGCCCAGTGTCCTGATCCTCAAGGTCCTTTGGTCACACCACTGGGTCCAGATGTGAGGTGAAGCATTCTCCCTGTTGTCGAACCTCTCCCTGGCCAATGTCACATGTCATACCTCATCAATCTCCTTAATCCATCGATTGATGCCATCGAAGGACCAGCGGTTGGCGATGTCATAGACCAGGATCACACCCTAGGAGAAAAGTCACAAAGGTCAGCACACAGGAACACAAGAGGCAGGCTTGGTCCAGAGACTTGCAGAGACAAACTACTTTTAAAAATCAAGACAATGTCTCATTATATAGATGAGGCTGGCCCAGAACTCACTGAGATCCACCCGCCTGTGTCTCCCAAGTGCTGGGGTTAAAGTTATATACCACTATTCCTGGTCCCTAACTAATCATCTTACATACTTCAGAAAAAGCATATAATTTTGATTTATATATTCCTTATAGGAGTTATATTATTACTTCCAATGATATTTCATGCACTTACTGATAGATGATTGAGCTAGAGTCTGGAACTGATGTCCATAAGCTTGTCTGGGGCATAGGATGTGGGGACATTGCCACCTAACACAGAGCAAGTCCCTCCCCCACACATAGCAGACGTGGGGGTATGCTTACACATAGATAAGAACCTCAAATACAGATATGCACATACACGTACACACATTGAGGCACTCAAGAGAATTCATGCTCACACATGGCATCTGTAATGCTGGAGAAAACATAAGCCACCAGATTATAGCACATGACCTGCATCAGTTTATAAATGACCTTAATTGCCTTATCTTCCAACTTAGCCATAAAGGAGATACCTAAGTAAGAATTTGTAAATGTTATTTTTCAAAATCAATTTGATTTCCAGGCTGGGAATGCTGTTTACCTGTGCGCCTCTAGAGTATGAGCGGAATATGGTACAAAATCTCCCCTGTCCTGAGGTGTCCCTGGAAAAGATGTTGGAGACTGTTAAGAGGAGACTGGTGTTTCTTCTTGATAACCACCTTCTCAAACTTTGGAACCACAGCAAATACCTTTTACAGTCTTTGTGTGGTGGTCATTACCTGCCAATCCAAGACAGCCGCAGAGCCATCTTAGCAGCAACATACGTTTTGGGCTCACTCTCTTTTTCATTGTTGTTTCTCTCTCTCTCTCTCTCTCTCTCTCTCTCTCTCTCTCTCTCTCTCTCTCTCTCTCTCCCTCCTCCCTCTCTCTCTCTCTCTCTCTCTCTCTCTCTGTGTGTGTGTGTGTGTGTGTGTGTGTGAGTGCGCACATGCACAGGCCGTGATACATGTGGGAAAGTCAGAGGACAATTTGTGGGAGCCTACCCTTCCACCGTGAAGGTACTGAGGATCAAACTCAGGCTATCAGACGGGGTGGAAAGCACCATTACCCACTGAGCGATATTTCCTTTCTTTTTTTTTTCTTTTTTTTTCTTTTTTTTTTTGGCTTTTCAAGACAGAGTTTCTCTGTATTGTTTTGGAGGCTGTCCTGGAACTCCCTTGTAGACCAGGCTGGCCTCAAACTCACAGAGATCCACCTGCCTCTGCCTCCCAAGTGCTGGGATTAAAGGCGTGCGCCACCAACACCCAGCCCCGGTGATGGATCTTGAAGGCCCCTGATTTGTTTTTCAAGGAAGAGTATTACTCTGTAGCCTCAGCCTCCTGAGCACTGAGGTCGAAAGTACCCACCACCACACCTGACTGGTTGTTCTGAGACAGGGTTTCTTTACTAACCAAGCCTTGACTCAAACTTAAGTGATCCTCTTGCTCCCTGCTGCCAGTTCCAACATGACGGCATGTGCTTCAAGCTGTGTAGCTATGTCTGTTCTGCGCACTGGGTGAATGCTGCAGAGGCCAGAAGAGGGTGTCAAATTCTCTGGATCTGGAGTCACTTGGTAACCTTGAGCCACAGGTAGTGCTAGGGACCAAACCCAGGTCCTCTGGAAGAGCAGCAAGTGCTCTTAATACTGACATCTCTCCAGTCCCTAATAAGTACTTTAAAAGTCAAACTAGAACAAGGCATGGGGCCACATGCCTTTAATCCCTGCACTCTGGAGACAGACAGGCAGATCTCTCTGAGTTCAATACCAGCAGAGTCTAAATAGCAAGTTTCCACCACCCAGGGCTACAGAGTGAGACCCTATCTTAGCAAAACAAAATGAAAGTCAGACTAGAAACCTAACAGTGAGTTTTAACATTATTTTCAGACATTTAAGTAAACCTAATATAATTTTAAATGTTGGGGACATAACTTGGTGGCAGTATATTTCCCTCATGCAAGCTAGGTACTGGGTTGCATCTCTGGCACAGAATGAATTTTTTTTTTTTTGATGATTAGGCAAGATCCAGTTGCTCCATAAGCAGATCCTCCAGATACATCCCTGAGTTGGTCAACATAAGGAACTGATAGGACTTCTGCTTTGCAGATGATGACACCCAGCAGGAGTGTGTGCTCAGGCTAGGTCAGCATGCCGAGAACTACTAGGGAAAAGGAAAGATGTTCCCAGGGTGGGTGGGTTCCGATATTGTGCACTCACTGTGGTAGCTCTCCAGAGAGGGTGCACTGGTTCTTCAGTCTGTTTTAAAACGATGTGGGTACACGTCTGCACATAACCACTTCAGCATTATTCTTGGGAATGTACACAGGTGTGTCTTCACAGTGCCCATGGGACAGGTGTGTTTTTGCCGTACATCATCTGTAGCTAGTGACTATCCCAACACCAGAGAGGAGTGCTGGGGCTCGAAAGGGCATGAGCTGGAGGCATTGGCTTTTGTCAAAGACATGAGAAGGACTATCTCACTGTTCTGAAGTAAAGTAATTGAAGATTTAAGGGCTAGCCTCAACAGAACCTACATGGAAGCCACTAGAAAGTCTGTGGCAAGAAGAGAGTACTGTTGAGATGTATCTGCTGGCCTTGTGTGATAGGCCCATAGTGAGAGCCCTGTAACACAACCACAGCCCCTCTTCAGGCATGGGAGGAGAAATATGCAGGAGGCCTGGCCTTGGACGTCAGGAAACTGGAGTGAAGTGTGACTCTGCAGAGGGCTCAGTGTGGACACAGCGATTAACACCACCCAAGAGAGGCCTTGGGTTGTACAGGGACTGGGGTTGGTTTTTATTTTGTTTTTGTTCAAGATTTTATTTATTTTTATTTTATGTATTTGGGTGCTTTGCCTGCAATTATGTCTGGATGCCATATGTGTGCAGTGCCCATGAAAGCCAGAAGAAGGTGTCAGATTCTCTGAAACTTGAGCTATGGATTGTCATGAGCCACCATGTAGGCTCTGGAAATCAAACCAAGGTCCTCTGTAAGAGTAGCCAGTGCTCTTAACCACTGGGCCATCTCTCCAACAGCTGTGGTTGGTTTTGAGCATGGTGAGCATCCCTGAGGCCTCTGGAGGAGTGCAGTAAAATGGGCTTGGCTTCTTGAAAAAGTCAGTAGGAGCTGGAGACTCAGGAGAGAACAATTCCATTGTGAAGTTAGGTCATGCACACTGCTATAGACTTAGCATCTTTAGGCAGAGCCAGGAGGGCCAGAGGTGCAACCTTACATGTATCTCCCCACAGGCCAAGGGGGCTCAGGAGGCAGAATGAGCCCTAAATTCCTAGGCTTAGGTCCTGGAGAATGATGAGGACAGGGGCTGTTTAGCAGAACTCAAGACTAGTGTGGTACCTCTAGGGGAAGACAGAGTAGAGGGAGCTGTAGCCCAGGTGGTTAACAGGGCCCCTGCCCTTGGAACCAGGACACCCTGAGCTCTGTTCTGTATCCACAGAAATGTGGATGGGGGAACTGGGCTGTCCTGGTCACTTTACTTCCATCTCTGACAGCACCAGGTGGAGTCAAACAGGAAGTAGGTGACAATGAGGTGTCTTCTACCAGCAAGGGCTCTTTCTTGGACCCAGCTTAGCCCTAGGTGCAATCCCCTTAAATAATGGGGTAGCGGGCTTCAATTGACTCAAGACAACTGGGTCAACACCCTTTAAGGAAGGCCACCAGCTCAAGCTAGACGAAAGGGCATGGTTCCAGGGCCAGAACATCCTGACTAGCATAGCCCCAACTCACCAAAGCTGCAGCTTCACTCTTCGGCCATCTAGCAGGATGGTGGTCGTCTTGTGATCAATTCCTGCAAAGGGTTGAGGACATATTAGGGCTGGGCGTATTTCCTTAGCTATCACCCATAACAAGTATGAAACTCTTGCATTGAGAGAGAAAAAGGTTTCTTGTCATACAGCTTCAAGTTCACAGGCAGTTGTGAGCTCTCTGAAGACCCCCTTGATCCCAGACCGACCTCCAGTGGACAGCCACTCAGATTCAAGCACTCTGGCATCCATGTTGGCTCCCATCAGCTCAATGCCTGGCTGCTTCCCAATTGGATATTCTGGGTCTTGGTCATCCCCACTGCTGCCTTGGGGCCGGGCACTGAGCCAGGGGGACTGGGTGACCCCATGGTGTTGACTTGGACCTTCCATTCTCAAGAACCAGTCTTCACAGAGCTATGTATGACCTGGTAGCTGATGGACTTGCTGTAGTGCCAGAGCCAGCTGGGTTCTGTATCACTTATCTGTCCTTTCTTACTGCTGCCCTTTGTTCTAGCCACCCAACACAACACATGAAAGCTAATCTCAGCTGTTTCCAAGGGAACAGAGTCAAAATAGTAGGCCTGTCAGTAGGAGCGTGTCCCCCAGGTATTACACTAGGAATGCAAAGGAAATGCAGTCTGGGAGCAGACAGGAAGATACTAACTCTGAGTTTGTGTGTGCACAGGAAGGTAGGCTTGAGCAACAGCCTCAAGCCTGGTGACCTATAGACTATACACTATAGACTATACATGGGCAGTTTTCTAAACTCTCCTCTCTTTTCAGGTTCCTCTGTGTGTGTGTGTGTGTGTGTATGTATATGTCCATGTTTGTGTACACATGTGCATGAGGGTGTGAATACATGTGTGCCCAGTATGTGTGAAGGTCAGAGGTTAACCTCAGGTCAGTCTCTCCACCTTATTTTATTTTTAATTGTGTGTGTGTGTGTGTGTGTGTGTGTGTGTGTGTGTTGCAGAGAGAGAGAGAGAGAGAGAGAGAGAGAGAGAGAGAGAGAGAGAGAGAGAGAGAGAGAGAGACAGAGACAGACAGAGACAGACAGACAGACAGACATGTGTATGTGTTGTGATATATGTGGAGATTAGAGTACAACTTCCAGGAGTTGATTCTCTACTTATATCTGTATGAGTCGCAGGGGTCAAATGTAGGTTGTCTTCCACAATCCCTGGTGCCAGGGTTACAGACATGCCTCTGAATTTAATGTGGGTGCTGTAGGTCAGGGTAGGATCTGAACTCGGGTCATCATGCTATCTTGGCAAGCACTTTCCTAGCAGAACCATTTCACCAGCCCCTCAGGTTTTGTGTTTTAATTTTTATGATATTCACGGGCACATGGGTAAGAATGCATGCCACAGCACTTGTATGAAATTTAGAAGACAACATCTCCTTCCATCTTATGGGTCACAGGGGTAAAATTCGGGTTTGTTGTTGTTGTTTTGGTTTTTCAAGACAGATTTTTCTCTTGGCTGTCCTGGAACTCTGTACACCAGGTTAGCCTCAAAGTCAAAGTGATTCATCTGCCTTTGCCTCTTGAGTGTTGGGATTAAAGGTGTCAGATATCACCACCCAGCTGAACTCATGGTCTTATGTCTAATATGTGTTTTTGCTGGAGATAGAACTTGGGCCTCACAAATGCTAGGTAAATGTCCTACTAAAGGGGTGCATCCCAGGCTCCCCCCAGACTTTTATTTTCGTTTTTGAGACAAGCCTCATGTAGTCTAGGCTGGCCTCAAACTATCTATGTGGCTAAAGAAGACCTTCCTCTCGCTTCCCACCTCCCATGTATTGGGATAACAGGAATGTACTATCATGCCCAGCTCCAAACAAAACACAACAACAAAAAATATCCTTCATCCTACCAGAAACCATCTTTCTGCTGTTTAATGAAAACGTTTAGTGGGGCTGTAGGGATGGCTCAGGGATTAAGAGCACTGGCTGCTCTGCTAGAGAACCCAAGTTCAATTCCTAGAACCCAGTTGGCTGCTCACAACCATCTGTAACATCAGATCCAGGGAGCCCAATGTTCTCTTCTGGCCTCCAAGGACACTGTATACATGTGGTACAGAGATATACATTCAGGCAAAGCACCAATACACACAAAAATAAATATTTGAAAAAGAAACCATCTGAGCCAGGTGGTGGTGGCGCACACCTTTAATCCCAGCGCTCAGGAGGCAGAGGCGGGTGGATCTCTGTGAGTTCAAGACCAGCCTGGTCTACAGAGCAAGTACAAGGACAGCCTCCAAAGCCACAGAGAAACCCCGTCTCAAAAAACAAAACAAAACAGAAAAACAAAAACAAAAAAAGAACCATCTGGGGCTGGAGAGATGGCTCAGTAGCTAAAAGCACTGGCTGTTCTCAGATTCAGTCTCAGCACCTGCGTGGCAGTTCATGACCACCTGTCACTGTAGTTCCTGGGGACCCTATGTCCTGTACTGGCCTCTGCAGGCACAAGGTACAGATATGGTGCACATATAGTCAAAACACTCACATACATAAAAGAAATTTTTTAAAAGTAAAAACCATCTCCTGAGCCTGGTGTGGTGGTTCATGCCTATAATCCCAACACTGGGGAGGGAGAAGCAGGAGGGTCAGGAATTCAAGGTTGCCCTTTCCTGTATCGCAAATTTGATGTTAGTTTGGGCTACCTGACTGTCTTTTGAAAGGAAGTAAAATAGAAAGAAAGGAAGAGAGAAAGAAAGAAAATGAAAAATGAAATGAAATGAATGAAAGTGTTTGCATTTACTTCTGGACACAGACATGTGGCACAGCCTGTGAGGTAGAAAAAGGAACTCCACTCTTCCCTTCCACAGTGTGAGCCCTGAAAAGGAACGGGGCCATCAAGCATGGTGTCAATCTTCTTTACCCACTGAGCCATCTCACTGGCCCACCCACAGCCCCCACACCTCACAAGCTTTGAAAAAAAATAATTAGATTTGGCTTTTGTTTTCATCAAAGTCATGGTTCTCTGGTTTCAAGTCTCAAGTCATTCTGAGAGCCAGCAGAAACATAGCAGGCCATCCTACTCTACCCATGTCCTAATCCCTATTTTTTTGTTCCTCCGGAAGCCATTATTTTGTCAAATTTTTTGGCATTTTGAGACAAGATATCATGTAGTCTAGGCTAGCCTTGAACTTGATGTGTTCCTTAGCGCCTTGCCTCCTTAGTGTTTAGATTATACATGTACCTCACCACATCCATAAAAATGTTTTGGTTTTTGTTCATTTGTGTTTTGAGACTGAGTCTGGGTGTGTAGCCCAGGCTGGCCTCAAATTTATGACAACTCCTACCTCTGCCTCCTTCAATTATAAGCATGTGCAACCATGCCCATCCACATTTTAACTTTGATTAATCTTTATTTTGCCATATGTCTCCAAATTTTTAGTAACTCGTGTTCTTGGTTTCCAAGTTTGCAGTTTGCAGAATTAACTTACTTCCCACCATGAAAAGCAAAAATGTAATTCTCTCCATGCCTCTAGCTACAATTCTGTCTCTTCCCATGCATTTGCACACGGACAAACACACCCCTCTAGAATAGTCTTGTGGCTATTTTAACTAGTGTTCAGTTTTCTGTTGTTATAACCAACCACATAAACACTCCACACTATACTGTGCCATTCTTCATGTGTAAATTTTTGACTATTGTTTTTTTATTTTTATTTGTGTGTGTGTGTGTGTGTGTGTGTGTGTGTGTGTGTGTGTGTGTGAGTGAGTGTCTGGTTGCCCACAGAGGGCAGAAAAGAGGTAAGCAGTTGAGAACAGCCTAATGTGGGTGTAGGGACTGAACATGGGTCCTTCAGAAGCCTTCTGGAAGAGCACCAAGCATTCTTAACCGTGCCATCTCTTCAGCCCTAAACTTTGTTAAACACTGCCTCTGCACCAGTGAGATGATGGCTCATTGGGCAAGGGCTTGTCACACAGGCCCTGAGTTTGATTCCTGGACTCCATGTTCAAGAGTTAGAACAAATCCTGAAAGTTGTCCTCTGATCTCAAAGTAGTCACCATGGAATGCATAGGCCTACTAGGCCTACACACACACACACACACACACACACACACACACACACACACACACTTCCTGTTTATTTAAATCTACTGTCAGAATCTTCCTGCTTGTTCTGGGTCAGGAAAATCCGGTGTATAGAGTTCCTCCAGTCTTAATGATTTCTTCGGTTCTTTCTTGGGAAGGATGCATGGAAGGTAGATGTTAGAGGTGTCTTTAGTTTGTCATCACTCATCTTTGGATTTGGTAGGGATCTAAACGAGGTAGGTACTTTTCTTTCAGAAGTATGTTTCTGCTGATGACACATGTCAAACTGGTCCTCCATCATTCAAACACAATCTGATTTCCTCTTGGCCAGTGTGCAGGGCTGTTTTCTCCTCTAGTACTTGGCAACTTCGTGCTTGTGCTTAGATGGAAGTGTATCATACTGACTGTTCTCTGGACCCTTAATCTCAGGCCACCAATCTATTTTGAGAAGCATTCTGGTTACTTTAAAATTTTTTTATTGTGTGTGTATGTGTGTTTTGCCTGCAGGTAGGTCCGTGCAACACAGGCATGCAGTACCTGATGGGGACCAGAAGAGGGCATAAGATCCTCTGGAACTGAAGTTCCAGATGGTTGAAAGCAGTCATGTGAGTGCTGGGGATTTAACCCATGTCCTCTGGAAAAGCAGCCAGTTCTCTTAACTGCTTTGGAAACATTCTGTTTTGGAGTCACTGTTTTTTTTTTTTTTCTGAGACAGGGTCTAATGTCTCCCTGGCTAGACTCAAGCTCAAAATGTAGTGGAGAGTAATCTTGAACTCCTGATGCGGCTGCCTCTACCTCCCAAGTGCTGGTTTGGGTTTGTGTCATGCTTGAATCTGAGCATTTTTGAATTGTGTATCTGTTTTCTCTTTCTGGAACATTGTCAATGAGATGCTAAACACTGAACTTGTCCCTTAACTTTCTTTCCTTATTTTTCATTTCTTTTTCTCTCTCTCTTGCTTTTAGTCTTTTTCAAATTCTGTTTTACCTTCTGTCTCTTCTTTGAGATAGATCTTCATTTCTGTTGCTATTATATTTTCAGTTTCCAAGATCTGCCTTGCTTGTTATTGAATTGGTCCTTTCTGAGGTTCTGTTCTGGCATGGGCCAGCCATCCTACAAACAATGTTGGACACAGCAGAAAACCCAGCAACCTAAGAGTGCTAGAGAATGACTTAACAGAGGCACAGACTGCTCGATACGAGCTCTGTGTGGCACCATCACTGACAACATTCACCCAGTTTAGAGGTCCTGGGCCAGCTTCCTCCCAAGATGAGAATCAGCAAACCTGAGAAGCAGCCAAACACAGAGACTTGAACATGGAGGCCATCTGTGCAAAATACTGACAGCAGTGGGATCTAGCCACACTTGAAATAAAACCTGCACTCACTGGACAGGACACATGATGTGGGAATATCTTTTCTGCGCACACTACTTTTGAGTTAATACTTTTGTTCACCAAAAATGTCCAAGACATAATGCCTGGAGGAAGGAAAGGGAAGAGCAAAATATGGGGAGAGAAAGAAAGGGAGGAAAGTGGGAAGGAGGGAAGGATGGGGGAACCCCTAACCTGGGAAAGCCACAGAAGATCCACTACATAAAGTCCACTGATCTCCATATACCCCATAAAGGTAAATCCACAAAAATTTAAAGGAAAACCTATCCAGGGGGCAGGAAGATGGCTCAGCAGTTTAGAGTGTCTGTGGTAACTCTGGCTCCAGGATATCCAACACCCTCTTCTCTCTCTCTCTCTCTCTCTCTCTCTCTCTCTCTCTCTCTGTCTCTCTCTCTCTGTCTCTCTCTCTCTCTGTCTCTCTCTCTCTGTCTCTCTCTCTCTCTCTGTCTCTCTCTCTCTCTCTCTCTCTGTCTCTCTCTCTCTGTCTCTCTCTTGAGAAAGGGTTCACACTGTGTAGTTCTGTCTGGCCTAGAGCTTGCAGACCAGGATGGCCTTGAACTCACAGAGATGTCCCTGTCTCTGACTTCCGAGTGCTGTGATTGAAGGAGTGTATCACACCCCTGACCTCTGGCACCCTCTTCTGGTCTCTGTAGGCACCTACACTCATATGTACATATCCACACACATACACATAAATAAAAACTTAAAAGAAAACCTAGCACAGCAACAACAATTTAATTAGACTAAGACTTCCATTATTAGAGTGGTTGGGCTGCTCCCAAATGACCAGTTCTCAATGGGCGGGAACCAGCAGGCTTGGCCCCAGAACGCCGAGGACTGTGTGTGACTTTCCCAGCATCTGTGCTCTGCCCCTCTGGGGCCTTCACTTCCTTTAAGGTAGTGAGTGATTTGATGTTTCTTCACAGTCCATTTTGTCTCCAATCTGGGTGCTGTCTGTTCCCCCAGCACCTCTCTGTGTCCCTGTAAGTGGGGGTTTAGGACCGGGCTAGGTAGGGGGCTTTCTCAGACTGCTGGAGTTATTCTTAACAAAAGTGCCACAAATAATGTTGATTCTAAACTACTGAAATCCATTTCCCACAAGCACCAGCAGATTCAGATTTGGGAATTGTAGCTTCCTGGTTCTCAGTGGTGCTGTCTCTCAGCACAAGAGGCCAGGGAGCTTTCTGGGCTCTGTTGTAACACATCAATGAAACTCCAGTCACCTGACCTCCCCACATCCTACCCCCATCAACATATAAATTTGTGTGAAGGGACACATTCAGTGTGTCACACGTGGGGTGAGGAGACAGAGCTGTCATCCACTTCTACTGGCAGTGGTTATGGTGTGGGCTCTTTTCTGAGAATCTCATCGTAATCAACGCAAAAGAATTAGGTCTGTTAACTAAGGCTGGGGCCAAATGCAGAGCTTACTTCACTCCAGGTATTAATTCAAACACAGCCAAATGTTAATTTTTCCTTTTTTTCAAAAAAAGAAAAATAGGTTCCACAATGGTTAAAAAAAGCATGCCAGAAGGCATAGACAGGTGTTAAAACTGCCGATATAAACATTAGAAAGGCAACTGTGTTGTGAGCCCTTCCTAATAACTTTGCCTTTTGTAGCACTTCCTAGTCAGAAACAAAGTTAACCAACATTGATTTTTTTTAAATTAGGATACTTCCAGAGCACTGTAGTGACAAGCCCACAGAGATGATGAGTGCCAACACATCAGAGCGCAGGGGACAATGGACACCACAGGAGCAGCCTGGAAGAGACATGGCTGCATGTGGGATGGCATTGCTGAGGCCCAAAGGCTGGGCCCCCTTGTTAGGTGGGCCCCAAGGTGATGAAAAGACACAGCTATACCCACCACAGGCAAGGACCTTTCAGTTGTTGCAGGTGTATCCTTACTTCCAGCCAGGAAAACTGTGACCCAGGGGAAATTGAGGAAGCTGCTGGTGTCAGGGTGTGTGTACATCTGTGCCTTGATCATTGTGGTATTACAGCAGAACCTGCAGTCCTCACAAAAAAGCCCAAACCAGTAACTACTGCCATCCCCCAACTACCTGGAAGGCAAAAGGCCTTTAACCAAATGGGGGCTGCTGAGGTGCTGCTGTCTGTGGTCAACTTAGTCTACCTGGCCCTATCCTGATGCTCTATCATGCTGTAGACCTGTGGCCTCCTAGGGCCTATGGTACCTGGCTTGGGAGCATTTCATCAGCATCCCACAGTCCTCTACCCTGGGCCTCATCCACATGCAAGGGAGAGGCAGAGGAAACCCAGTCTCCAAGTCTCCACCTTCTATGGCCCCATCATCTATTACATCTAATGCATGCCAATCACACGTGCATTCTGGACTTCTAGGGTCAGAGGTCTGGACCCTGAGGGAGACTTGAATCGCTTTGCTTAACTGCCAGCACCTCCACAGAGTCTGGATGTCAGGTCCTGGGAGAAGCTACCAGTCCCCATTAAATATCTCTTTCTCTCATCTATCTATCTATCTATCTATCTATCTATCTATCTATCTATCTATCTATCATCTAACATGACCACATAGCACACAGAAGTCAAAGGCTCACATAGCTAGGTTTAAATTCACACAAGAATCTTTCATAAACTTAGTTTCTTGCTTTATTCTCTCCAATGTTTTCTTGATATCAGCTCCTCATTTGTTGTCTGATGCTGTCAGTGTTAGCATAAAAAATACAATTAAAATATATTGAATGTGACTAATTCACTTTGCCAATGAGATGGCTCTGGGGATAAAGGTTCCTGCCACCTGTATTTGACCCCTGGGACACAGTTGGTGGAAGGAGATAACATACTGCTGAAAGTTTTCCCCGACCTCCACATGTGTGGCATGGCACACAAAAACACCTGTGTGTGTGTGTATGGGTGCACATATACCCTAAATACTGAAAAAGAATATGATTAAAATACAAGGAAGCTTCTAAAGCAAAGCCTGTCAGCATGGTCACTGAATGAGTCAGAATAATGGGGTTATTAATAGAAAGATAATTTTAACCTTAAAAAAACTCACACACTCAAAAAAGAAAAAATCAAATGCGAAGCTATTCTCCACACACTTAGATGAATAAGTGATCTAGTAATCTATTTTGACTTCTCTACCAGCTGTTGCTTTCTATTTCTGGGAGTGAGCTGACAGGAATGTGCCCCTTCATACAGGAAAATCACTTATGGTGCAAATATTGATTAAATGTAACTTACAGCATGTTTACTTCTGAGCACCTGACTTTTGAATAGTGTATCAGGTTGAATGAAAATATAAGACATCAGATTAGTTGCTGGGGACCGAGGGGAGGTGGCAGTGAGGGGAGTGTCCTGTCAGTAGACAGCGGTAGTGGTTACACAAGACCAAGTGTACTCGATGCTACTTTAATAAAAAAGTCAGTCTAAAATGACTCTCTCTGATCTTAAATGCCTAGCAGCACTCCTGTGGTGAGGACCCTAAACATAGGTTTACTTTGGGGGAGATCCTGGGGGAAGAAGGTCCCTTCATAAGATCCTAGACAACAGAGACCAACATGGACAAGGGGTTCCAGCTGCAAGAAGAGGAGGTCCTTTGGGGGATCCCAAGTTATTGGCTCTGCTTTCATGGGAAGGGTTAACACCAGGTTGAGGATGCAACTCAGCTGGTAGGGTACATAAATGTCCTAGCATGCACAAAGCTCTGGGTTTGATGCTCAGGCCTGTATAAACTAGACATGGTGGTCTATGTCTATGGCCCCAGCATTCTGGGGTGGATACAGGAAGATTAGAAGTTCAGAGTTGTCAGGTGGGGTGGCACACACTCTAATCCCAGTACTCAGGAGGCAGAGGTAGGGCAGATCTAAGAGTTTGGAGCCAGCCTGGTCTACATAGATTTCCAAGTCAGCTAAGGCTACAAAGTGAGACTTTTATAAAAAAAAAAATGGGAAAGCCATGTGACAGCACAGGCAGATTAGAGCCAGCCTGCCTTATGCCAAAGAACCAAGGATTAATGATAGCAAGAAGCGGGGTGGTAAGGAAGGGTCCTTCCCTCAGGCTGTCAGAGGGAGCAAGGAGAGCTGACACCTCAATTCTAGGCTCTGCCTTTAGCTCCAGGAAAGAATCACTGCTGCTATTGTGAGGCCTTGTTTATGTCAGCTGTCACAGCAGCTCAGGAAGACTCCTTCACCACAGCACTTGAAACACCCCTCTCCCACTGCACCATTTCAACAGCCGAAGGCTCCAGGCAAGAGCTCACAAACCAAGCACATAAACCCTCCCTTTGCCTGCGCCTCCCACACCAGCCACTTGGCCCCCAAATTTGATGGTATTGGTTTCAGCACCATGCTGAACTGACTCTGCCCAGACCCCCACAGACAGTCAGTGACCTCCCAACAACATAACACTCTGACTGGAAGGAACGAAGTTCATCTCTGGATAGATATTATTAATCTAAGAGGGAATTGTGTAGTCTTCACAGTAGTCAATGCTTGTTTTCCTATTAAGATAATAACCTTTTGTATTAATAATTAATAGCCTACATGTCAAGACCAATTACTGCTTAATATGGATATTTATGATTCTTTCTCTATAAACCTGCTTTGCTTTTATTTTTAATTAAACCAATCAAACCAATCCTGCTACAAGCCACGACATTAATAACACACTGTCAACTCAAATGTCATGTTTAGAGGAGGGTAATTAACCATTAACTGCTGGAGGTTGGGATACACAACCCACACAATATAGCAACAGTTTGAGGCCCGTTTTACCTCAGGCTAAAAACTTGAGGAGCATTTGTGAAGGCCTATGTAATTCTTCACCAACAACAGTATGGGAGTCTTTCTAAGACATGACCACCAGCATCTAGTACCAGGTGGACCCTGCTGAGACCACAGCACCCTGGACTTTGGCCTGGCTGCCAAGCTCTGACACTAACACATAAATGGAGCATCTCCCTACCTGGGCTCCTGGTGGTGCAAATATATTGCTGCCACTCTGTCAGGGAGACTAGGGAACAAAAATCATATGGCATTTCTCACATTAGTGAAGGCCCAAGACTCTACTGTGTACCTAAATTCTATACAATATGTTGAGAGTTTAAAAATCAGTGGGGTGAAGAGGTTATGAGTACTGGCTGCTCTTGCAGAGAACCTGGGTTCAATTCCCAGCACCCATATGGCAACTCAACCATCTGTAATTCCAGATTCAGGGGACTTAACACACCCTTCTGGCCTCACCAAGCACTGTATGCACTTTTTAAATTTATTTTGAGGCTGGAGTCATGGTTCAGTGGATAAAGGCATCTGCTGCAAAACCTGAGGTCCATCCCAGGATTCACATAGTGGAAGGAGAGAACTGACTCCTGCAAGTTGACCTCTACATGTGAGCTGTAGTACACACACACACACACACACACACACACACACACACACACACACGCTTAATAAAATGTGAACATTTTAGAATAAGTGTAGTTTTATTTATGACCCTGTAGGACCTCCATCTCATAGGTTTTTAAGTGTAAGCCTATGGGGCATTGTAGAATTTTTAGTGTTTTATTTGTACATAACCATTCTGTGGCAGCAAATTAAGTTAGATGCATCTGGGAATAAAGTTTGAAATATAGTTTTAAAAAAGGCCTGTAAATACATGTTGATATAGCCCATTGCCCTAGATGTCCAGAGTTGCACTCCTTACACTTATGACAGAAGGATGGCAAGTTCAAGACACAACAGGACTACAGAGTGAATTAAAGGCTAGGCTCGACAACGTAGTAAGAATCCATCTCAAAAACTGAAAGTAACAAAAGGAGGCATGGCATGGTAGCACCTATCTTTAATACTTTAAATACGCTAATACTCAAGGGGCAGAGGCAGTCAGATCTGTGTGAGTTCCAGGACAGCCAGAGCTACATAGTAAAACCCAGTATCAAAAAGCAAAACAAAACCAAACAACAAAAAAACCCAAACAGCAACAAACAAACAAGTGAAAAAGAGAGGGCTATGTTTGAGCATTGCTTAGTACCTAGGAGACCCTAAGTTCAATATCAGTACCACACACAAAGATGCAAATGCAGCTTTATTATTTTCAAGCACACAGAAGTATTTCTGAGTGTTAAAAATTGCATTAAAAAAAAAAAAAACTGACTGTATGCTCATATGTGATACCACGGTCTGTAAAGAAGCAGGAAATCAGGCCCTCTTTAGGGAGTCTCCCCAGAGGGCGTGGGTTCAGGTTGGAACTCTTGAGTTCATACTGGGAAGCAATGACTTTATACATCATGTTTTAAGTCTTAAAGAGGTTGCCATGGGAAACCTGCAGGGTAGCTGTGCAAATGAGCAAATGTGCGGCTGCCTGCAGAACAGAAAGAGGAGGAAACAACAGCACTGGGAGGAACGTTTGTCACGAGCGAAAAGAAAGGAGAAGAAAAGATTACAATTGGGTCACTGAATAAAGAAGCCTCAGTGCTCCTGGTGTGGAAGGAGCATCAAGAAAAGAGACTTTCCTGAACGTTATTTCTTAGAGACAGACTTCAGAGGGTGGTGCGGAACAGCCCCCTCGGCCAGCCTACATGCCCACATCCTAGCTCTTCCTCACACTACACAATCTTAAAGGCTTTATTCACCCTCTCAGGGCCTGATAATACAACTTGTCGTACTAAATGATTCTTGTATACTCTCAATACATGGGGATTATTATTATTACAATGAAATAAAAAAAATAGGGAGGTTGTTCTGAGAAAAGAGCTGTAAAGGCTGGAGACATAGCTCCGTGGTTAACAGCACTGGCTGCTCTGTCAGAGGACTGGGTTCAATCCCCAGCACCCACATGGAAGCTCACAACTGCCTGTAATCCAGCTCCAAGTGATTTGACACCCATGCAGGCAAACACCAATGCACATAAAATAAAAATAAACCAATGATTACAAAAGGAGCTGGAGACAGCCAAGAAATGAAGTAGTCAGAGAACATGGCATGCCTGTTCTGCTGGAAGCCTTTGGGAAGCAACAGATGTAGTATTTGGTGGTCTCTTTAATCAATTTCCCTTCCTTACTGCTAATGAAATTCACAAAATGCACAAACACCCTCAGTCAGGGAAAGCAAGATCAAGAACTGGTGTGGGACGTCTCAACCACTGAGGCAAAGGAGAGAAACTGGTGGGGGATATGCCTGAGCAGAAAAACGTAGCATAGCTACTGACCCTCTTCTCTGCATGCCTGCT